>NW_028174394.1:0-17500 GCF_963971535.1 Notolepis coatsorum | reverse complement strand
ATAACAAGATCTACTCTACAACTAGATCTACTCTACAACTAGATCTATTCTACAACTAGATCTACTCTACACTAAATCTACTCTACAACTAGATCGACTCTACAACTAGATCTACTCCTAACTAGATCTACTCTACAACTAGATCTAATCTACAACTAGATCTACGCTACAAGATCTACTCTACAGCTAGATCTACTCTACAACAAGATCTACTCTACAAGATCTACTCTACAACTAGATCTACGCTACAAGATCTACTCTACAACAAGATCTACTCTACAACAAGATCTACTCTACAAGATCTACTCTACAACTAGATCTACTCTACAAGATCTACTCTACAACTAGATCTACCCTACAAGATCTACTCTACAACTAGATCTACTCTACAACTAGATCTACTCTACACCTAGATCTACTCTACAAGATCTACTCTACACCTAGATCTACTCTACAAGATCTACTCTACAACAAGATCTACTCTACAAGATCTACTCTACAGCAAGATATATTCTACAAGCACAAACATAATATCCATATCTGTTTGAATATACCTGCATATCATCCTTCTATACCTACTTATACACGTGCATATAACCCATATAACTCTGCATGAAGGCATGTACAATGATGCTGTATAAACCGTATATATATAGGTAAGAATACATATATATATATATATATATAACACAGTAAGAATACATATATATATATATGTATTCTTACTGTGTATCTATCTATCTATCTATCTATCTATCTATCTATCTATCTATCTATCTATCTATCTATCTATATATCTATCTATCTATCTATCTATCTATCTATCTATCAATCTGTCTGTAGATACCTGCATATAATCCTTTTTACATATCTGTAGATACTATAACAGTATACCTGTACGTATCCCTTACCTACTCTTACTAGTTACACTGCTTGCCAGTATGACTTACTACCATAGTGTCTTTATACCTGTATCAATGTACATATTAATACTACAACTCTGTACATATATCTGATTAGCACGATTACTCAGTAGTACTAATTTATATATTGTATACCCAGTTTAATCACCTGTACTGTATTGCTGTTGCACTTTACTGCTACATTTGCACTCTGGTTGGATGACAAACCTAGTTTAGTTGTGCTGTACTTGTGCTGTATAATGATGAATCTAATCTAATCTAATAATCATTGTTTTTCTTTCTAATATACACTACTGTACTGCCAGAGGCTTCCAGTGTATGTGCTAATGCTTTACAAGCAAGATGTTATCTGTCATTATAGTGCTGTTTTAGTCAGATGTGGGGAGTTACAGGGGTTCATGTGGTGTTTAGATATGTGTGTGTGGCGTTGTGTTCAGAGACACTGGAAGCCAACAGCAGTGGTGTAAAATGCTAAACTTGTGTATCTTGTCAAGAATCACTTGGAACCCACGTGTCAAAACCACTGGTATTGTACTTCGAGAACCACATGGAATCTTGGAATGAGTGGATAAATAAACACTACATTCTTCAAGTCACGGAACACAGGCGATTATTTGATCAGCAGTTTTAGTCTTGGGACGTATTGTGCAATAACACCTCCATAAGTAAGTAGGCTAAAGTCTGCTGACAAGATGTTGCAAGTCTTCCCTCTAGTGGCAAAGAGGAGAACTGCAAGTCTGACAAGTTGCTCCAAATCTGCCCTCTGGTGGCAAAGAGGAGAACTGCAGGCCTGAAAAAGATGCTGCCAGTATGCCCTCTAGTGGCAAAGAGGAAGACTGCATGTATGTGTGTTCCACACTCGGAGAGGACACATCTTTCACTGCTCCACTGTGGATATAAAGGACACTGATAGAAACATGATGGAAACATGATGGAAACACCAGAGCCCTGTAGGTTTTATTGATTTCCGCCCTCTGCTGTGTGATTTATTCTGGTTAATATCTAAAAAAAAAAAAAAAAAAAAATCATCAAATTAAGGTTGAAC
Organism: Notolepis coatsorum; assembly: GCF_963971535.1. Taxonomy (NCBI): domain Eukaryota; kingdom Metazoa; phylum Chordata; class Actinopteri; order Aulopiformes; family Paralepididae; genus Notolepis; species Notolepis coatsorum. Next base: position 15,532 of record NW_028174394.1, on the reverse strand, counting down.
AGAAACCTTATTAATAGCTTCTTTAAAACTTCAAATACATCTTATCCATGGTGATGCATGCTGGGACCAGCATTCAATTTGCACATTTGCCTTATTAACTTGCATTTCAATGAGTATTATGTACCCTAATACTATGCTACTATTACTACTACTAACATAGTACTACCTATCTTGCTAATATTATGTCTACACTACTATGCACTCAGAGTGTAACACTCAAGCTCGATATTATTTGACAAACAACGCCACTGGCCCTTAGCTGCCAGAGTTGTACCCTTCCTGCTGACTTGTTGTTCACAATCTGTAAGTCACTCTGGATAAAAGCGTACATTTCAAACCATGAAAACTACAGCAGTGGAAGAGAAAAGTCTCAAACCCCACCCTCTTTTCTCCAGCCTCCAATCACAGCTGTCGCTTCCCTCGTTTGACAGAGGGAAGCAGCAGTTGTGATTGGAGGATCAAGAAAAGAGGGAGGGGTTTGAGACAGGTCAGTTCCGACAGTGGATTCGGCCTGATGCATTTTAACTTTTAACACTGGAGTGAATCAGCACACCCTCCATACCCCCCCCCCCCCCCCCCCTGCTGTAAAGCCAACCAATAGGGCTGCAGAGTGAATGCGACTAATTAAACCCCTAAGTATACATGATGATGCAATGCCATAACTTCTAACAATCAGCTACTTTCTCTTGACAGTGGGTCACATGTTGCATGACATCATTCCTGTCACTCTGTACAAAACATTCCCACTTTGCGTGGCGTTCCATGGAAAGCAATCTATAGTAATCCCCTTGTTTAGTGTCATAGCAGCATTGAGGGGGGGGGGGGTACAGGTAGTAATAATAATAGAACATAGAAAAAAAGTGCAAGTAGTAATGATAATAGTGATAGTAGTAGTGAAGAGTAGTGAGTGGCAGGATTCAATCAGACAGTAGTAATAGTGATGATGGTTGTAACTTGTAACACGTTGCACCAGAGTCCATGCTGTGTTTATTATTAAGAGTCAGACAGTCCTAAGAGTGTTTATTATTAACGCATTCAGCGCCAGACCCGACAATAGTCAGGTTAACTCGCAGACCGTTCAGCGCCAATCACGAGTATAGTCGGGTTTTAATCGTTATTTCTTTTATTAGCGATATCCATTAATTTTCATCCATCCAGCCTGATGTTATCGTTGGGAATGGGTCTGAGCTCGCAGAAGGGCAAATACCGCCGCATACGCCTTCCAGCTGGTATTGCACTCCATTAGGAATGGTGTTGTTTCTTTTCTTGGATGATACGAGCCGTGCGGGCGGGTTTAGGTGCTCAGGCAAGGTAGGCCTTTGCAACGATGGTATGGAACAGTAACCCCACCCGCCCCTCAGTGTGTAACGCTCGGTAATGTGCGACGGACCTCCACGAGCAGTATTTGGAATGGCAATCAGATAATTGGATTATTTCTTTTGCATTACATCAGATACCAGGTAAGAACACTATATATAAAAGCTTGCGCTGATCTGATATGTCTTTCTACCCCGATCGAAGCTGTCTCTGTGTGTGTGTGGCTGTGTGCCGTTGGGTGGGAGGAGGGGGGGGGGGGGGGGGGGGGGGGGGCGCGGTCCAGGGCTCTTTTCATTCTTGCATGAGGAAGGATAGTAATGATAATCTAGCGTTTATTTCAGGATGATTAGATAGTCAGGCGAAAATTACAACGTGTAGTTTAGTGTATTCCACTAAAGGGCTATTATCGCGTCTTTTCCTGGAATGACTAAGAATCACCAAAACTATACACATATTCAAAACGGTATAAAACGGAAATGTACCAATGAAAAAACAATCCGTTTTGTGCATGTTGATTGGAAGCAACTCACTGATAATTGACGGGTGTATTAGACCCATAGCTATAATTTAAGATATATTTTAAGCACTCGCAAATCTCGCAGTCCCCCCATTGATTAAAATGGTGGAGTTCTAGCGCCATCTCACGCATTAAGCGATGGTGCAGAATGAGTTAAGAGTCAGATAGTCCTAACAGTGTTTATTATCATTAAGAGTCAGATAGTCCTCACAGTGTTTATTATTAAGAGTCAGATAGTCCTAACAGTGTTTATTATTAAGAGTCAGATAGTCCTAATCAAAATTTAGCTTTTTTTTTTCGCCGCGTGGGAGCACATTCGAGACACATATTCGGTTGCAAAAACGTGTCCCACGGTCTCCTCTATGGCCATGAATATTTTCACGCGGATCGGAATCACGGAGCGCCCGTGGGACACTTTTCCGTTTCGGCGAGTTTATTCCACGCTTTCGGCTTTCCTTTTCTAAGCATTTTCGGGGCTACATGTGAATGAGTAAAGGTTGCGGGACGCCCAGATGTACCCACGGTAGAAAGCTCGCGTGGAGCCCATAATAGGCTCACTTAATACAGCCTTTTTAAAATCACGCAAAATTTTCAGGGTCGCGAGCCGACCTTTTCCCTCGTTTTCGATGATGGAAGGGATTTAGGAAAAGCTTCGGCACGCCGAGAGGTACCCGTGGATTTAATCTCGCGAGGATCGGGGCAATATTCGGCCCGTGGGAGAACTCGCGAACCATGTACTAAAAGATTTGATAAGTGATATAATAATAATAATAATAATAATAATAATAATAATAATAATAATAATAATAATAATAATAATAATAATAATAATAATAATAATAATAATAATAATAATAACAACAACACTCTCGTTCACTAGAGGAGACCACTGCCCAACTCCACGCTCTCACGCTCAGCTCTGCGGAGCGACACAAACAATGTAACCGTTTTGATGCATACATGTAACCTGTAGTAGCATACTGGTTATGGCGAATAAAACGTTCTATTCTTCTAACCTGTCTGCGGCTGTAGCGTGGCTGGGGGCCTGGCTGGGCTGTGGACGCGGCGCGGCGGCCGGCCTGGGTGGGAGCTTACTGCCGATGCATTCTTCAGTAACGTTAGAGTCAGTATACCTTTGCTGCCTGCTGGAACAATGATGTTCTTTTTCGTAGCTTTGCCGTCTCCTGTTCGGCTTTCGCTCTCATCTTGTTTTTCTAAGCACCGCCGCTTGCTTGGATATTTGCGGCATTTTTACCGGCGCCTTCCTGCTGTGTTTTGAACGCTGCCAATGAACATTAGTTATCAGCCTAGCCCTATCGCAGGTGAGCAAATCATAGCAGGGAGGGGGGGGGGCCCGCCCTCTGCGCGAGATGCATCCAGCTGCACCCCCGCAGACCATACTGGGCTCCACTGTCTGCGCCCTGTTCGTGCGCGTTAGGAAATCTAAGAGGATAGTCTACAGTGGGGGCGGGCCCCCCCCCCCGCACCGCGGGGGTTGCGGGGGCCTCCGCTACGCCACTGGTCATAATAGTATTTATTATTAAGAGTCAGATAGTCCTAACAGTCTTTATTATTAAGAGTCAGACAGTCAGTGTGTATTATTAAGAGTCAGACAGTGTTTATGATTAAGAGTCAGATAATCCTAACAGTGTTTATTATTAAGAGACAGACAGTCCTAACAGTGTTTATTATTAAGAGTCAGACAGTCCTAACAGTGTTTATAATTAAGAGTCAGACAGTCTTAACAGTGTTTATTATTAAGAGTCAGACAGTCCTAACAGTGTTTATTATTAAGAGTCAGACAGTCCTAACAGTGTTTATTATTAAGAGTCAGACAGTCCTAACAGTGTTTATTATCAAGAGTCAGACAGTCCTAACAGTGTTTATTATCAAGAGTCAGATAGTCCTAACAGTGTTTATTATCAAGAGTCAGATAGTCCTAACAGTGTTTATTATTAAGAGTCAGAGAGTCCCAACAGTGTTTATTATTAAGAGTCAGATATAACAGTGTTTATTATCAAGAGTCAGATAGTCCTAACATTGTTTATTATCAAGAGTCAGACAGTCCTAACAGTGTTTATTATTAAGAGTCAGACAGTGTTTATGATTAAGAGTCAGACAGTCCTAACAGTGTTTATGATTAAGAGTCAGACAGTGTTTATGATTAAGAGTCAGACAGTCCTAACAGTGTTTATTATTAAGAGTCAGACAGTGTTTATGATTAAGAGTCAGACAGTCCTAACAGTGTTTATTATTAAGAGTCAGACAGTCCTAACAGTGTTTATTATTAAGAGTCAGACAGTGTTTATGATTAAGAGTCAGACAGTCCTAACAGTGTTTATTATTAAGAGTCAGACAGTCCTAACAGTGTTTATTATTAAGAGTCAGACAGTCCTAACAGTGTTTATTATTAAGAGTCAGACAGTCTTAACAGTGTTTATTATTAAGAGTCAGATAGTCCTAACAGTGTTTATTATTAAGAGTCAGATAGTCCTAACAGTGTTTATTATTAAGAGTCAGACAGTCCTAACAGTGTTTATTATTAAGAGTCAGACAGTCTTAACAGTGTTTATTATTAAGAGTCAGATAGTCCTAACAGTGTTTATTATTAAGAGTCAGACAGTCCTAACAGTGTTTATTATTAAGAGTCAGACAGTCCTAACAGTGTTTATTATTAAGAGTCAGACAGTCTTAACAGTGTTTATTATTAAGAGTCAGATAGTCCTAACAGTGTTTATTATTAAGAGTCAGACAGTCCTAACAGTGTTTATTATTAAGAGTCAGACAGTCCTAACAGTGTTTATTATTAAGAGTCAGACAGTCCTAACAGTGTTTATTATTAAGAGTCAGACAGTGTTTATGATTAAGAGTCAGACAGTCCTAACAGTGTTTATTATTAAGAGTCAGACAGTCCTAACAGTGTTTATTATTAAGAGTCAGACAGTCCTAACAGTGTTTATTATTAAGAGTCAGACAGTCTTAACAGTGTTTATTATCAAGAGTCAGATAGTCCTAACATTGTTTATTATCAAGAGTCAGACAGTCCTAACAGTGTTTATTATTAAGAGTCAGACAGTGTTTATGATTAAGAGTCAGACAGTCCTAACAGTGTTTATGATTAAGAGTCAGACAGTGTTTATGATTAAGAGTCAGACAGTCCTAACAGTGTTTATTATTAAGAGTCAGACAGTGTTTATGATTAAGAGTCAGACAGTCCTAACAGTGTTTATTATTAAGAGTCAGACAGTCCTAACAGTGTTTATTATTAAGAGTCAGACAGTGTTTATGATTAAGAGTCAGACAGTCCTAACAGTGTTTATTATTAAGAGTCAGACAGTCCTAACAGTGTTTATTATTAAGAGTCAGACAGTCCTAACAGTGTTTATTATTAAGAGTCAGACAGTCTTAACAGTGTTTATTATTAAGAGTCAGATAGTCCTAACAGTGTTTATTATTAAGAGTCAGATAGTCCTAACAGTTCTTAAGTTCACCAGCTGTTAGCTCTCCAGCTATTGGCAGCAGACTGTGCCCAACTAGTTAAACTAGAATGCAATAAACAATTTCATTGTTAATACATGCAACGTTATAAATATATTAAAGCACGTCTTTTGTGCCATATAGCCTAAAGAAAATGGACTAAACTGATTTTCTCCTCACTGGGAACCCAGGGAGAAACAATGACGCAGGCTATATTGTGTGTTAATCTGAACAAGTTGGGGAAACGAAACTATATATTATTCTGTTCACCTCAAGATCTTGGGAAGACTCGAGTGGCTTATTATGGAGAAGGTTCTGATTATCCATCAGTCACTGGTATTGATCTTTATTTCTTTATTTATCTCGAACAACCATAAACACACAAACTTGGAATAACAAAAAAAAATAAAAAAAAATGTCTAAATAAAATCCAAATACAAATAAAATATATAGACATGGAAGCAATTGTCAACATAGCTCAAGACAAATGGTTTTGTTCGAGAAGGGACAGAAAGAAGCAAAGCTTATCTGGCCCTGCCCCTTCTTAACAATATCATATTTTTTTAACTTTCTTTTATTTTGTGTCATAATGAACATCACATTGCAATAATCATACAGTATAATATACTTGATTCACATATTCAATGACATTTGTTACTCAGGCTCTTCCCTCTTATTCAATTTGTTTTCAAAGTATTCAGCGTAATCAAAATAAACTGTATAATCCGAGTACGCCTCTTAAACAACCCAATGGGGAGGGATTTTTACAATATTTTTCTTTTTTTTGGGATTTTTTGTAGGATAAGAAACGAAAAAATAAATAGAAAAATAAATTTAGCAAAAAGAAGAAAAAAAAGAAAAAGAACAACAAAAAAAAGAGAGAGAGGGTGTCAGACTCATGCTAGTGTATCTCCAGGTACAAGGTTACAAGTGACCATCTCTGCATAAACATATCTTTTTTCAGTTGCAATTGTGCAGTCATTTCTTCCATTGTATACATCTGTCTCAGTCTCTTGGTCCATTGTTTGATTGACGGTGGTTGATTTTGTAGCCATGCCATAGTTATCATTTTCCTTGCTATTAACAGTATCACTCTCAAGATGTATAACGTATCTCCATAGTATGTGCCTTTCGGTATACATCCCAAGATATAGTAGGATGGATTCAGAGGTAAGTCAAGATCTAGAATGGTTTTAATCTCATTTTTAATATTCACCCAAAATGTCTGCACCCTTGGACAGTCCCAGAAAATATGTGTATGATCTCCGATCAATCCACATCCTCTCCAACATAGTGGTGAGGACCCACCAGCAAATCCGGAGAGAACTTGAGGAGTCCTAAAGTACCTGACCTTGACCTTCCAGTCAAACTCCTTCCACATTGGACTATTTGTGATTTTATGATTGCTTGAATGGCTGTCCTCCCATTCTTCATTTTCTATGATCACATTAGCTTCCAACTCCCATTTTTCTTTAATATAGGTGGTGTCTCCTGGATCGTCTAGTTGTAACATGTTGTAAATATTGGATATCTGCTTTCTTTCCATCAAGTTTTTTTCTATTGTGTTAATAAAGTACAGCTCCACATTTGTTGGTGGTCTCTTAATTGCTTCCCACTCACTGTGAGTCATTACATAGTGTCTTATTTGAAAGTATCTAAACATGTCTTTCGAAGGTAGATCAAAACATTGCTGTAGCTGTGCAAACGATTTAAAACAGTCTCCTTCCATTAATTGATTGATAGTAACCAGGCCCAAATCCGCCCATTTTTTAAAACCCCCATCCTCCATAGCTGGCCGGAATTCTGTATTGTCTGCTATTGGCATGGCCCTAGATATTGATCGTGGACCTCCCCCCTTTTTCCTTACACTTTCCCATACCTTTAATGTATTTGTAATCCATTTGTTACCAATCTTAATTTTTTTCCAGTATGCTTTCCCCAGGAATATTATGGATCTGAGAGGGGTCTTTGGAATTGAGTTTTGCTCAATCTGTACCCATCCTGAATCTAGGTCCTTTTGTATCCAATGCACAAGTATGCGTAATTGAGCTGCCCAGTAGTAGTTTCTTAGGTTTGGTAGACCAAGACCACCCTTGTTCTTTGGCAAACATAGTGTTTTAAGCCTTACTCTAGGTTTTTTCCTCTGCCAGATAAATTTGGATAGGAGTTTATCTAACATTTTAAAGGTAGTGGCAGGTATTGGTATAGGTAGAGACTGGAAGAGAAAAATAAGTCTAGGTAGCACATTCATTCGAATTGATTCTATTCTTCCCACTAGGGAGAGAGGTAAAATGTCCCATCTGGCCATGTCTGATTTGATTTGTACAATCAACTTTTCGTAGTTTGCTTGATATAACTGATTGCTGCTGGGAGTCAAAATGATTCCTAAATACCTGAATCCGTCTCTAGCCCAATGGAAGGGTGCTATACTGTTCAGATGTGTTGGCCATGTTCCCACTATCATCATGGCTTCTGATTTGGTCTCATTTATCTTATAACCCGACAGTTCGCCGTAATTTCTTAAATCCATCATTATGTTTGGAATTGATTCTAAAGGGTTTTTGATATAAAGTAAAATGTCATCAGCAAATAGCGAGATCTTGTGTGTAATGCCTTTTTGGTCATCTATTCCCTGTATCTGAGGGTTTGATCTAATCATCTCCGCTAGTGGCTCTATGCCAATCGCGAATAGTAATGGAGACAAAACGTCTCCTTGGCGTGTCCCTCTCTGTATCTCAAAGAAGTGAGAGCAGTGACCATTCACCCTTACTCTAGACTTAGGGTTTTTATATAAACATTTTATCCAATCTATAAATGTGTTATTGAATCCCATACCTTTCAATGTTAGTTCAAGGTACAGCCAATCAACTCTATCAAATGCCTTCTCGGCATCTAAGCCGAGAAGCATTGATGGTTCTTTTCGAGATCCAGCCACTGTTTGCAGATTTAAAGTTCTTCTGATGTTGTTAGCACCCTGTCGACCAGTGATAAAGCCAGTCTGGTCTGGGTGTATCAGTTTTATTATATGTTTCTGTATTCTTTTTTTAAGTATAGATGTCAATATCTTGAAATCGTTGCAAAGGAGACTTATGGGCCTATAGGAACTACATCTTGTGGGGTCTTTACCTTCTTTATGTATTACCGAGACAATAGCTTCTGACCAGCTTCCTGGTGGATCTCTCTCAGATAGGGCATAGTTATAAACTACACTTAATACTGGTGTTAATTGTTCAGTGAAATGTTTATAAAATTCATTTGAAAACCCATCTGTACCTGGTGATTTATTGTTCTTAAGCATCTGAATAGTTTCCCCTATCTCCTTCTCCGTAATAGGGGAGGTTAGCTCATCCGCCTCATCTGGGGATAGTTTAGAAAGTTTAAGGTTATCTAAGAAGTTGTTGATTTTTTCTTTCTTGTTTTCCAATTGCTGTGCTTTGTAGAGGTCGGTATAGTAATCTGCAAATGCATTAGCAATTTCTTGCGTTTGCATTACTTCCATGAGTGTGCTGGGGTGTTTAATCTTTGGAACTATCCGACTTGACTGTATTTTGTGGAGCTGGAATGACAGTAGCTTGCTTGCCCTATTTCCCATCTCATAGTAATTTCTACCAGCAAATCTAAGGGCTCCTTCCGCTTTGTATGTCAACAGGTCATCTAGTTTTTGTTTGCAGGTTAGTAGAGCTTTTAAATCTTCCTCATCTCTGTTCAGTTTATGTTTCCTTTCTAGTATTTTTAACTCATTTTCTAGATTCTGTTGTTTTTCATTTCGCTGTTTCTTTAGTGCACTTGAAATTGAGATAATTTTACCTCTCATTACAGCCTTTGCCGCGTCCCATAAAATTGATGGTGAGACATCCCCCTTATTGTTGAAATCAAAATAACTCTTCAGTTCTTCACTTATCCTCTCCCGTGTGTGAGAGTCAGACAGCATGGATACATTGAGCCTCCAATATTTAAAGATTTTATTGGTACTGAGGTTAAGTTGAAGAGTTAGAGGTCCATGATCTGAGATGGTTGCTGGTTCAATGATACATGATTCAACTTTGTCAATATCTTGCTTGGAAATACAGAAGTAATCTATCCGCGAGTAGCTACCATGGACCCCAGACCTAAAGGTAAAGTCTTTCTGCCTAGGATGGTGGAAACGCCATGCATCTATAAGTCCAAATTCTTTTATCATTGCATTCAGTGATCTAGATTTTTTTGAAATGGGTCCACAATCTACAGGCAGTTTGTCTACTTTTGGATTTAGTACACAGTTGAAATCACCGGCCATAAGGATAATTCCTTTGGCGTTACCAGCCAAAAGTGAGGCTATACCTTTAAAGAAATTGGGGCAGTCTTCATTTGGTGCATATATATTTAGAAAGGTTATGATTGATCCTCCTATTGACCCCAGGACCATAACATATCTGCCCTGGTCATCTGCAATTTCCTTTTCTTTGGTGAAGTATACTGATTTGTTAAATAGAATAGCCACTCCTCTCTTTTTCCCTGTTTGACAGGACGCACTATACACCTGGCCCACCCATTCTCTCTTCAGTTTCTGGTGTTCGTTCATTGATAAGTGCGTTTCTTGAATGAATGCTATAGAGCACTGCATTTTCTTAAGTTGTCCAAAAAGTTTTTTCCTCTTTATTGGGTTGTTAAGACCATTTATATTATAACTAATACATTTAAGGCTTGTCATAATGTCATTGTATTTCGTATGTACAACATAGATCTATCTTCCATAGTATATGAGCTTGAGGCATTTGTCAAAGAGTATACAACATAAAAAACAAAACAAAATGGTCCCCTATTCACTTGTAAGGGAAAACCTAGGGCTTCCAATTTTCCAGTAAACTGTCTTACATAAATCACAAATGAAATAATCTCCCGATGTTCTAGAGAGGTGTAGCTTTCTCTCTCAGGGAGCATATTGCACTAAGTGCAGAGAAGTTAACCACGAGCGTATAGGGTTAACCTTTGCCTGATAACACAGGCTAAGTGTGATCCGTCTATGGCTCAGTCTCTGGCCTCAGAACCACATATAAATTAAAGTAGATTTGATATATTTAAATTTTCCCAACAGGTAATTAATACTCAGGGTAAATGATAATCATATTAGTCAGCAGCATGTCCATTATTTCTTGTGTTTTACACTTATTGTAAACATTTCGTTAGTCTACTATTACTATATCTAACTGGTTTACTCATCTTTATCGTCCATGAATGATCTTAGGTCTGCGGCAGATAGTGACGTCATGGCTCCTTTCGTTCGCTGCTCTCGCCCTCTTCTTTGTGTTCGCCACCTGTCCCTTGTCAGTTCTCTTTGTAGTTGCTCTCTTTCGTCGATTTGGACATGAATTCCCAGTTCTTTTAGTGTGGGAATTGCATCCACCAGCGAGTCAAACACCTTCGTTCCCGATTCTGTTGTCATCCTGAGTCGTGCCGGGTATGGGCAATTAGCGCGTATCTCTTTTTCCTTCAGCTGTTTGATGACGTGACGCACCTGACCCCTCTTCTTTTGCAGGTCTGGGGAGTAATCGTGATCAAAATAGATCCTTTTCCCTTGAAGTGTGACGGATTGTCCCCATGCGAGCTGTAACACCTGTTCTTTGATATTGAAATCTAGAAAGCGCACAATGATAGAGCGCGGGGGGGCGCTAGAATCTCTCGGTTTGGCCGTCAGTGATCTGTGCGCTCTTTCTATCTTAATCTCAGACTCAAGTTCAGGTGTTATTTTCAGGGATGTTGTCAATAGCTGCTTCACAAACTCTTTAGTATCTTTGTCCTCGCTACCTTCAGGGACTTGGTAGATCCGGATATTGTTGCGTCTGAGTCTATTTTGCAAGTCTTCACAGGTTGCAGTAATTTCTGCATCTCTTTTTACAAGGTATTTGAGCGCCCTCTGGTGTCTCATTCCACTATCATCCAGTTTCGTGATTTCATTTTCAATTACCGTAATTCTACCTTCTGTTTTGTCAATCCATTCAGTTACTTGCGACATAGATGTTTCAAGTTTGCTCACTGAAGACTGAGTGGCATTGTGTGCTTCTTTATTCTCTCTCCTTAGATCTTTTAATTCTTTTAGAATCGCGGATTCCTCTCCCTCTGTTTCCTCGTCAGTGTCGGAAGAGCTGGTTTGACGAGCCTGTTCATCTGTATCATCTTTCTCGTTTCCAGAGTCGGTTTTGGTATTTCTTTTAGCCTTTTGTTTCTTCGGGCTCATCTTTAGACTTCTTACCGTCTCACTCGTTAAATGTTGCTGACAATATCTGTTTGTTGGGTCATTTATCTCTGGGGTTCTGAGGAGCTCAAGATTCAAGCTGCTACCCGGACATCACACAACCGGAAGTCCTTGTGATGTTTCTTCTTGACTTGTTTAAAGAAGACGTGTCCGGCCCATGGGGACATTAACGTGTGTTGTCGGGCCTTACAAATACATTTGATTTGATTTGATTTGATATTAACATGTAATAAGTTATCTATCAATATCAAAAATAATATACCTATCCACTACAGCAAAAGATAAATAAACAATTACAAAAACACTAGTTCACGTTATTTTCAAGCTCCTCAAACTTATACTTGTCCAAGAATTCCTGTTTATATCTGCATTTAAACATCAGTCCACTATGAGGGTCAGTCCACTATGAGCATCAGTCCACTATGAGCATCAGTCCACTATGAGTCTCAGTCCATTATGAGTCTCAGTCCACTATGAGGGTCTCAGTCCACTATGAGTCTCAGTCCACTATGAGGGTCAGTCCACTATGAGGGTCAGTCCACTATGAGTCTCAGTCCACTATGAGGGTCAGTCCACTATGAGTCTCAGTCCACTATGAGGGTCAGTCCACTATGAGGGTCAGTCCATTATGAGTCTCAGTCCACTATGAGCATCAGTCCACTATGAGCATCAGTCCACTGTGAGGGTCAGTCCACTATGAGTCTCAGTCCACTATGAGGGTCAGTCCACTATGAGGGTCAGTCCACTATGAGGGTCAGTCCACTATGAGGGTCAGTCCACTATGAGTCTCAGTCCACTATGAGGGTCAGTCCACTATGAGGGTCAGTCCACTATGAGGGTCAGTCCACTATGAGTCTCAGTCCACTATGAGGGTCAGTCCACTATGAGGGTCAGTCCACTATGAGTCTCAGTCCACTATGAGTCTCAGTCCACTATGAGGGTCAGTCCACTATGAGGGTCAGTCCACTATGAGGGTCAGTCCACTATGAGGGTCTCAGTCCACTATGAGTCTCAGTTAGGGATGGGTACCTTTCACATTTGAACCGATACCGGTACCGGTACCTGTGAATCGATACCGGTACCCAACGGTACATTTTTTCGGTACTTTAAAAAAAAAAAAAAAAATGTTTTTTATTAATTTTTTTTTTTTACTTTTTTTTTTTTTTTTTACTTTTTTCTTTTCATGTCAACGTTCACACGCACAATATATGCTTACCTAGGATTTGACTTGATTCAACAACAAAGCAGTCGGAGCAATGACAAGCCGAAAACTGTCGAAATTTAATTTACCTACCTCAGTCGTAAAAAAAAATCCAAACTTCAAATAACTACAATTTCGACAGTTTTCGGCTTGTCATTGCTCCGACTGCTTTGTTGTTGAATCAAGTCAAATCCTAGGTAAGCATATATTGTGCGTGTGAACGTTGACATGAAAAGAAAAAAGTAAAAAAAAAAAAAAACAAGTAAAAAAAAAAAAATTAATAAAAAATATTTTTTTTTATTTTTTTTTTATTTTTTTTTCGGTTTCTCACTTGATTCGATACTCGGTAGTACCGACGTGTTTCGGTTCGGTACCTCAAAAGTACCGAATTCGGTACCCATCCCTAGTCTCAGTCCACTATGAGGGTCAGTCCACTATGAGGGTCAGTCCACTATGAGCATCAGTCCACTATGAGTCTCAGTCCATTATGAGGGTCAGTCCACTATGAGTCTCAGTCCACTATGAGCATCAGTCCACTATGAGCATCAGTCCACTATGAGCATCAGTCCACTATGAGCATCAGTCCACTATGAGCATCAGTCCACTATGAGGGTCAGTCATCTATGAGTCTCAGTCCACTATGAGGGTCAGTCCACTATGAGGGTCAGTCCACTGGGCCTAACAAAAAGAATAGTTTGGTTCCGGTTGCCGACCGATCCTGCTGATTTATGTGCGACCCAAATTCATTTTATGAGCTTGTGGGGAAAAAATATATATATAAAAAAAAAATTTACAATAAAGTTTAATTAAATCTTAGTAATAAAGTGCAGTCCATGTCAAGAATGAGAATATATAAAAAGCAAGTATTTCACAATATTTGCAAGGCTCTCTGACATCGGGATATTTAGTGAGTAGTGTTTAGGGGTGGCATTTTTAATACTACTACTACCTTTGTACATTGTACGTTTGTAGCACAGTGTCTTTGTATTTTAACCTTTAGTACATGTACATTCCGTATAAAAGCAACAATATATGGATATTAAACATGGTGGCAGAGTACATGCATCCATGTTGTTGTGAAATTTTTAATAAAATAAAAAAGAATTCCCCTATCCATAGTCGCCGTGAAAAAAAAAATAATAATAAAATTAAATAAATTCCCTACCTACCCATGGCCTTAACTGACAACCAACAGGAACCAAACAATTTTTTTGTTAGGCCTTATAAGGGTATCAGTCCACTATGAGGGTCGACTAACATTTCAGTTAATTTGTTGTTTTTATGTTTGAATTTTTCATACTGAATGAGATGTTTCTTGGGAAATGAACAGCTCTGCCATCGTCTTCACCAACATGCTTTGGACTTTACTGACTCGATTTAAAGCTCCCTCTGCACTACGGCCCACAGTTACAATTAAGGGTCAACGATGTGGGAAATGCAGAGTCCAGATTCCACATTTACACATTTGTCAATTAAATCAACCATTTGATTAGATGGTTAATATGTTGTTTAGTCCAGGACAGCTCTACCACAAATATTAGATTAGATAAGATTCAAATATATTGTCATCATACAGCACAAGTACAGTACAACGAAAATAAGTGTGTCATCCAACCAGAGTGCAAATGTAACAGTAAAGTGCAACAGCAATGTACAGGTGATTAAACTGGGTACAACATATACAAATTAGTACTACTGTGTGTAGTGCTAATCAGATACAGAGTTGTAGTATACACAGTATATACAGTGATACAGGTATAAAGACAGTATGGCAGTAGTCATACTAGCCAGCAGTGTGTAACTAGTAAGAGTAGGATATGTACAGATATAGATATAGTATCTACAGATATGTAAAAGGGATATGTGCAGGTAAATACAGACCGGTGTGGATAGATATGGTGGGAATAAATAGATTGTACATGCTATCATACAGAACTAAGGGTTATTTGCAGGTGTATAAGTAAGTATATAGAGGGGTTATATGCAGGTATATTCAGACAAATGTATATATATATATATGCTGTAAATATAATAATATAAATGTAAATATAAATAAATATTATATTATATCAATATTAATTCCTACTGAGTCATTTGTACTGAGCCTATTTGAATTGATCTGAATGTATTCAGCTTCTGACTCAGACTTTGAACCTTTAGCTGTTGTTGCTCATTAGCACCACTGAGCTCCGCTGGCCAAGAGAGGGAACTACAGGCCAACGAGCCATTAGGGTGCTCTTACCCACATGCGCCACAAGATGGCAGCAGAGACCAACGATTACAGAAAGGCCTACAGGTCACTCCAGCCCCAGTCAACCTGCTCACTCCAGCAGAAGAGCTCAGTGACAGAAAGCCCCAGCAGACGTACAGTAACCCCCCTGATCCCAACTGTTCTCCAGACATCGTGTCACAGCCAGTCAGTCGGTAAGTCACGACGCTCCGCTCCACTGTCCACTAGAAACGAAAGGCCCAGAGACGACGCAAAGAGTGTGTCCCTCTTCCAAAGCCTCCGGGATGAGAGCCGGCCTGCAGTGAGGGGAGCTTGTTATCGGGACAACCCGCAGTGTTACTAGCTGTCATAACAGCACATGGGCTCCTAAAGGGAGGAAGTGAGGTGTATAGTGACAGTAGCTCCTCCAGTCAAGGAGCTGGAAAGAACACCCTTCTCCGTGTGGAGCCTCCTCAGGGGGAGAGAGAGAGGGGGGGAGAGACAGAGAGAGGGGGGGGGGGAGACAGAGAGAGGGGGAGAGAGAGACAGAGAGAGAGAGAGAGAGATAGAGAGAGAGAG
>NW_028174395.1:0-12021 GCF_963971535.1 Notolepis coatsorum | reverse complement strand
AAGGGGGGGGGGGGGGGGGGCTGTTGTGCATAATATGAACGACATGTGTCAGAGCGCACAGCTACACACACACATCCACACCCACACCCACACATCCGCACACCCACCCACACACACACACACAGCCCCCCCCCCTCGCAGCACAACACGTTTCCTTAGAGCCGGGGGGTCAAGGGCGATTGTGATGAAGCCCGACCACCATATGGTAGAATAATTAGTATTAGAGACCTTGGCGCTGAGAAATGCCCCCACACACACACACCCTCTAACCCCCCCGCCCACTCCTCTCACACACACACACACACACACACACACACACACACACACACACACACACACACACACACACACACACACACACACACACCCTCTAACCCCCCCGCCCACTCCTCTCACACACACACACACACACACACACACACACACACACACACACACACACACACACACACACACCCTCTAACCCCCTCACCCACTCCTCACACACACACACACACACACACACACCACACACACACACACACACACACACACCCTCTAACCCCCCCACCCACTCCTCACACACACACACACACACACACACACACACACACACACACACACACACACACACACACACACACACACACACACACACACACACACACACACACACCTACACACACACACACACACACACACACACACACACACACAGGGACACATGCCTTCACACCAGAAGGGCCCCAGGGCTCTGAAAGGAGCGGCGGCTCTGCCGGCCCCCGGGGCCCCTTTGACTTCTACTGCAGGAGGGAGGGCCACCAGGAGGGCGGCGCTGTGGGCACTTCCTCCTCGGTGCAGCAGGAGGAGGAGGAGGAGGAGGAGGAAGAGAGAGATTAGCAGCAGTCAACGGAACACAGAGAGAGAGAGGAGAGAGAGAGATTAAGAATGAAAGAAGGCCCCCGGTGGCCTGCCTGTGCCTCCTCTATAAGAGAAGAAAGAAAGAGAGAGAGAGAGAGAGAGAGAGAGAGGGAGGGAGAGAAAAGAAAAGAAGGAGTGTGCTGCGGAGGAGGAGGAGAGAGGGGGGGAAAGGAACCGAGGGTGGGTTACCTCAACAGGTGGGTTTTGAGGTGGGATGATGGAGTCAATGTTCCTGATGTCGGGGGGGGGAGGGAGTTCCAGAGGCGAGGGGCCAGAGCAGCTGAAGGCTCTCGACCCCATGATGGTGGACAGACGGGCTGGGGGGACGGTCAGGTTGATGGAGGAGGCAGACCTGAGGGACCGGGTGGGAATGTTGATGTGGAGGAGGTCGGACAGGTATGGAGGGGCGAGGTTGTGGATGGCCTTGAATGTATGGAGGAGGATCTTGTAGTCTACGCGGTGTTTAATGGGAAGCCAGTGTAGTTGGCGTAGGACGGGGGTGATGTGACTGATGACAGGGGTTCTTCTGGTGATTATGCGGGCAGCAGCGTTCTGGACCAGTTGGAGCTCATGGAGGAGTTTGTGGGGGAGACCAAAGAGAAGGGGGTTGCAGTAATCCAAGCGGTAAGTGACGAGGTAGTGGACCAGGATTGCGGCGCTGTTGGGGGTGAGTGAAGGGCGGAGGCGGTTGATGTTGCGAAGGTGGAAGTAGGCGGACCGGATGGTGTTGTTGTTGATGTGGGAATGGAATGATAGGGTGCTGTCGAGGACGACACCCAGACTCTTGACCTGGGGGGAAGGGGAGACCAAGGAGTTGTCTATGGTGAGGGTGAAACTGGGGTGCTTGGTGAGTGTGGACTTGGAGCCAATGATTTGTCACTGTTTAATTTGAGGAAATTTGAAGTGAACCAGGATTTTATTTCCTGTAAACAGGCACAGAGGGAAGAGGGAGGGAGGGTGGAAGTGGGTTCGGAGGAAACATAGAGCTGGGTGTCGTCCGCGTAGCAGGGGAAATTGATGTATATTTACGGAGAATCAGACCAAGTGGGAGGAGGTAGATGGTGAAGAGGATAGCGCCAAGGACAGAGCCCTGGGGAACACCGGAGGAGAGGGGGGATGGATGGGATGTGAATGATTTTAACTGAATGAACTGAGTACGGCCAGAGAGATATGAGTGGAACCAGTCTAGGGATGTGTGGGAGATTCCAATGGAGGCTAGTCGGTTAAGGAGGGTGGAGTGAGATATGGTGTCAAATGTATAATTCAGTGTGTACTGTACCGTATATATATATACAGGTTTTTTTTTTCAATTAAATGCTAATTAAATTCAAACCTTTATTTATTCTCGTGAGGACAATATTGAGGTCACCTTCATTTCCAATGACGTCGAGACGTACCGATTATTCGACAGGTTAATAATGAACATTGATGATATGATCAAAGAATCAGTTTACACGGTAAGACATAAGACATAAGAATACAATATAAAGACGTAGATAAAGTGCAGAATAATGGGGGGGGGAAAGACAAAAAACAATTGCAAACTGTTGATCTGCAATTACACATTTCTAAATCTCCCAGAGGATATTATTATATCGGTGCGTTCATCGCAGTGGAGGCTGCTGACCAAATTTTTAGGTGAAGCACAAATTATTATATTATATTATATATTAAATTATATTTTTAAAACATCCCCCACTGTGTGTCAGTGGTCAGTGGACACAGATGAAAACATATTAACATTAGGTGACAGCGCACCTGACCAGATGAAATCATATTAGGCGACAGCGCTGTTACGTCTGGTACTCTAGCGAGTGCCAGCACTTTAACTAGTGTTCTAACTATTGCGACAGTGTCGTGTTATTCTGTTGAGTTTGACGTTACGGCATATGGCCGAACGTGACGTTGACGTTGATGTTCTGGTGTACGGTACAATGCATGTGTCTTGAGTTCAGTAAACACCGACATGCTGAAACTACGTGTTGTCTGATTCTTCCAACATAACATTGGCGACGAGAGATGGCTGAATTATCTATCCCACCCCCTCCACCCTTCCTACCGCTGCCCGGTGAGCCGCCCGTCCCGTGGGCACGTTGGATTTCCTCGTTCGAGACGTATATCCTGGCTACCGGTTTGGACTTGTCCGCGGTGAGAAAACGTGCATTACTACAGCACTGTTTAGGCGTGGAGGGACAGCGTGTGTGTGAAACGCTCGGCACATTAGACAGTGACACATATACGTCGGTGGTGGCGCTCCTAAAGGGACATTTCGCCACTCCACAGACTGCACTCCTCCGTCGAGTTGTGTTCCGACGGAGACATCAACGTACTGGCGAGTCAATAACGCAGTACGTCGCGGACCTACGGGGCTTGGCTAGCTCATGCAAATTCGGGGCATTACAGGATGAAATGGTGAGAGACCAACTCATATTGAACACTGACAGTGATAAAATCAGGGAAAGACTACTGTTGGAAAATGACGAGCTGACATTAGCAGTAGCTATTAGACTAGCAGTGCAGGTGGAATCTGCTATGAACTGTGCAGCTAGTTTGTCTACCTCCCCCCGCCCCAACACACACATGCCAGTAGAGGCTGCGAGCACGCTCAGCTCAAGGGTGTCCCTCCTCAATGTGAGTGCAGACGACGGCGGGGACAATATACTGCTAGCCTCCCAGTCACGTGACCGCTCACGCCAGCCGTGCGGGAATTGTGGCTCCCTTTCACACAACTCCAGAGCCCAGACCTGCCCTGCCCGTGGCAAAGCCTGCTCCAACTGCGGGAGGCTAAACCACTTCCAAAAGGTCTGCAGGTCAGCCCCAGCTAGCGCTTCCAAGCCACCGACCACTATCATCCATAATGTCAGCTCAGGACGAGTGCCATTCAAAACATGCTCATTGGTGGTTGGTGACATCACACTGCCCCTCCTCCTCGACACTGGAGCCACAGTGTCTCTATTGAATTGGGCGACATACTCTCAATTCTTTTCCCACAAACCACTGGGCCCGCCCACCACCACCCTGCGAGGCTACGCCGACTCCAAGATTGACATCGTTGGCTCCCTCCAGCTGCCGGTGAGGTACGGAGAAAGGACACTGCCTGCCTTCAATTTCAACATCGCACGCCGAGGGACCAACCTCCTCGGCCTCGACCTCTTCAGTGGCCTCGGTTTCTCTCTGCTGGACACCACAGGCTCAGAGATCCACACCGTCACCGCTGTCTCCTGGCAGCAACAGTGGCCGGCACTGTTCAACGGCGTGGGCTGCCTCCAGGGTTTCGCTCACCAGCCCCTGCTAGACCAAAAAGTGACTCCGGTCATCCAGCCCCTTCGCCGCTCCCCCCTGGCTCTCCGTGAGGGCATTGCCACCGAGTTACAGAAGATGCTGGACGACGACATCATCGAACAGGTGAACGCGTCACCCTGGATCTCCAACTTGGTGGTAGCAAAGAAGAAGACAGGGGACCTGCGACTCTGCGTGGACATGAGAGCGGTAAACAAGGCCATCGTCCCTGATAAATACCCCCTGCCAACCACAGAGGAGCTCACCGCCCAGTTCCACGGGTCCAAGGTGTTCTCTAAGCTGGACCTTCGTCAGGGGTACCTCCAGGTGCCACTACACCCAGAGAGCCGCAACCTCACCGCGTTCATCACCCACAGGGGGGTCTTCCGTTACAAACGCATGGCTTTTGGCTTAAGCTCCGCCCCCAGCTGCTTCCAAAAGATCATGGCCTCCGTCTTCGCCGGGATCCCCGGGGTGGCCATCTACCTCGATGACATCGTGGTGCACGGGGCCAACGCCGAGAGTCACGACGCGAGCCTCCACAGTGTCTTAAGTGCGATGGCGAAGCACCACCTCACACTCAACGGCGAGAAGTGTGTCTTTGCCACCACGACCATTGACTTTGTTGGGTTCCGCCTCTCGGCTGACGGCATGTACCCGCTCCAGTCAAACACAGAGGCCATACACAGTGTCCCAGAGCCCACCTCAGCGGCCCAGGTGGCCTCTTTCCTGGGCATGACGGCGTACTACCTCCGCTTCCTGCCACACTACTCCGACACAACTGCACCGCTGCGGAAGCTGTTGAAGCAGGACGAGCCCTGGCTCTGGACGCCTGCCTGCTCGAAGGCTGTGCGCCTCCTCAAGTCCCAGCTCACCTCATCACCAGTCCTGGCGTTTTTCGACCTAGACAGCACCACCCTCGTCACGTGTGACGCCTCCGCCGCAGCCGTGGGCGCGGTACTGTCACAGCTGCACGGGGGTGTGGAGAGGCCGGTCGCTTTCGCTTCACGGGCCCTTAGCCCCACAGAACAGAGGTACTCAGTGGGGGAGCGAGAGGCCCTGGCCTGCATCTGGGCATGTGAGCGCTGGCATATGTACCTCTACGGCCGCTCATTCACGCTTAGGACGGACCACCAGGCTCTCACTACCCTCCTCGCCACGTCAGGCACTGGCCACAAACCGCTCCGCCTCCACCGCTGGGCTGACCGCCTGCAGCAGTACAACTTCGGTTTGCAATTCACGCCGGGCCGGGACAACGTAGTAGCTGACCTACTGTCACGCGCCATCCCCAGTTCCCCCACGGCCCCGCCCTCGACTCCCGATCGGGATCAGGCTGAGCATGACCTGGTCCAGCTCCTCCACACTCCCCTCCAAGAGACAGTGTCGCTGCAGGAGCTCCAGGACGCCTCGTCTGCTGACCCTGTCCTCTCTGCGCTCTCAACCTACATCAGGCAGGGTTGGCCGGCGAGGACACCTGACGAGCTGCTTCCCTATAGCAGACTCCGGGACGAGTTGTCATGCTGGAACGACTCCTGCGTCGCTCGTGGGCTCTGTACTGTCGTCCCGAGTGTCCTTCGGGCGCGTGTCCTTGCTATGGCGCACGAGGGCCACTTGGGCATAGTCAGGCTCAAACAGCGGTGTCGTGACTTGGTGTGGTGGCCAGGCATCGACAGGGAAATCGAGACCCTGGTCAAGGACTGTACTGCCTGTCTTCTGAGCGGGAAGACCAGGGCCCCAGCCCCGCCCCCACCCATGCAGCCATTGGACTGGCCGTCCCAACCCTGGGAGCACCTGCAGCTCGACGTCTGTGGTGAACTGCACGGGGTACCGCATCACCAGCGTTTCCTCGTTGTGATCTACGACCTCCACTCCAAGTGGCCTGAGGTGGCGCCCGTGGGCTCGGTCACAGCCGGGGTGCTGATTGAGATTCTCGAGTCCCTGTTCACACGCTGGGGCCTGCCCAAGAGGATCACGACAGACAATGGGCCCCAAATGATCTCCCACGAACTGGCCTCCTACCTGGGGGGTAAGGGGATACGTCATATCCGCACGTCGTTCTACAACCCGGCTGCGAACGGGGGGGTGGAACGGCTGAACCAATCCCTGAAGAATGGCATCAGGGCCCACCTGGCACAAGGGTGCACATTCATCAACGGTCTCCAACAGACGCTCCTGCACTACAGGGCCACTCAACACGCCACCACAGGCGTCTCCCCAGCCTCCCTCATGCTAGGGCGCGAGTTTCAGCTGCCCCTGGACAGGCTGCGCCCTACTCCGGCTCAGGCTCCAGCCCATCCGCTTCAAGCCACAGTCAACGCACGCCAGCGCCGGATGAAGGACCGTTTCGACAGGACCCGACATGCGAGACCACCTACCATCGCCGTCTCAGACTGGGTCAGGATTCGGCGACCCCACCGGGACAACAAGCTCCGGTCATTCTGGTCTGACCCGGTCCAGGTCAGACAGCAGCTTGGCCCGGCCTCATTCAGGCTGGCTGATGGGACGCGTTGGCATGCTGGCCGACTGCGCAGGGTGCAGGCTCCCGCTGCCCCGGGACAGGGTGTGCCCGCGGCTGTAGCTCTGCAGGACAGACGATTCAATGACGTTGCAGCCCCAGCACCCGCGGTTATAGCTCTGCAGGACAGACAATTTGATGATGTTGCAGCCCCAGCACCCGCGGCTCAGCCTGAGGCTGCGGGACCTCCGCCGTTGGCTGTTGCAGTGCCCGGGCCCCGCCCACTCCGAGCGCGCAACAGGCCTGCACACCTGAATGACTTTGAGACTGAGTATCACTCCTAGGTTGAGTGAAGGGGGGGGAAATGTTACGTCTGGTACTCTAGCGAGTGCCAGCACTTTAACTAGTGTTCTAACTATTGCGACAGTGTCGTGTTATTCTGTTGAGTTTGACGTTACGGCATATGGCCGAACGTGACGTTGACGTTGATGTTCTGGTGTACGGTACAATGCATGTGTCTTGAGTTCAGTAAACACCGACATGCTGAAACTACGTGTTGTCTGATTCTTCCAACATAACAAGCGCACCTGACCAGATGAAATCATATTAGGTGACAGCCCACCTGACCAGATCAAAACATATTAAGTGACAGCGCACCTGATCAGATCAAAACATTTTAGGTGACAGCGCACCTGATCAGATCAAAACATTTTAGGTGACAGCGCACCTGACCAGATCAAAACATATTAGGTGAAGGTGACAAGGAAGCCACAGACTCATACCCCCCCAACACTCAACTAACCGCCTCGGACAGTCCTTCATACCAGTGGCCATCAGGCTCCACAACAGTGGGCAGCAACTGCTGCCAGACATCGACCTGGGACTTATAAGAACCCAAGGAGGACAACTTACACTACCTTAGGCATACTGCACCTTATGTGGATACTGTGATACTGTGAATAATGAATAATGTATATTTCAGTTAGTTAGATAGTAAATTATAATACTACCTTATGCATACTGCACCTTATGTGACACTGTGAAAATATATTTCAGTTAGTTAGATAGTAAATTATATTGACCTATTTGTTTACACTGCTTGTGTTGTTTTCACTACCTGTACCCCCCCCCCCCTTCCCCCATGCTGCTATGATGCCTGAATTTCCCCAAGGGGATCAATAAAGGAATATCTTATCTTATCTTAAAAGGAAAGATGAAATTCCCTACCTGGGTTCCATCCTATAGAGGCAAATCATTCCTGTGACAAAATGGGATCCAATGTAATAAAACTAAGTCAACCAACGAACTAGATTCCTGTACCGGATCTCCTCTCTGGTAAACAAGAATACCTTGAAGACTCTAACAGGAGCACTCATTCAAGGGTACTACGACTATGCGTGCACCTCATGGTACCAAAGCACCTCAAAGGCACTAAAAACAAGATTACAAACATCACAAAACAAACTGGTCAGACTACTGCTTGACCTTACTCCTAAAACCCACCTCACCCCTGCCCACTTTGACAACCTAGGATGGCTTAGAGAGTAGACGACAGAGTACAGCAACTTGCAATGGGCCTGGTCTACAAGATACACTACACCACTAAGATACCCATGTGCATGTCGGAATACTTCCCAAAGGTCAGTGAATACCACGACCACAACACCAGAGGGAGTTCCACAAATCATGTTCAACCCAGATAAAATAATTTAAAAAGTAAAAAAAAAAAAAAAAAAAAAAAAGTTTAATAAAAAAAAATAGTCATAACTTAGAAATGAGATTGCATAGGTCTATGAATCGATATCGCGATTCTGTTTTGATTAATTGCCCAGCCCTACAGTGTGTACAGTAAGTTAGCTTGGTGATTATCATTGTGATGTAGGCTAAGAAGATGGCTAGCTACTGTTAGCATACAAGCTTTTACAAACACTAGCCTACTTACTTTTTCATCCACAACGTTTTTTCTGATCCACTTCTTCATGTTGCTCAGTTGCTGGTTTATACTTCGGTCCTAATGTTGGTGCAAAGTTTAATTTAGCCTGACTTTACTTGTTATAGCTGTACAGCTTACTTCTACTAAACAACAACTAAACTACTTCCTTGCTCTTTCAAACAGTCAAAATGGGTCCATCTGCAGGGTCGGAGGTTAGGTTTAGCTCTGGCCAATCTCAAGTTTCTCAAGTTTCTTTATTAGTTGTCATACAGAAGTACAGAATACTTTTATACAAAATGCTTATTTCAGTTACATTTTGTATAAAAGTATTATGTACTTCTGTATGACAACTAATAAAGAAACTTGAGAAACTTGAGATTGGCCAGAGCTAAACCTACCCTGCAGATGGACCCGTTTTGACTTTGCAATGCAGCAATCTCTGATTGGATTTGCAAGGCTGCCAATCATATTCAACCTCCATGTATTGGATGGCAAGGGCTGTCAATCATTCAATCCTCCATTCAATGGCGAGAGTTTAACTGCACAGACCGTGCTTAGACGAAGTTAATAGCCTATTTCGATTGGCTGTTATTTATTATTTATATAACATTGGGTCACACCTGTGAAGTTTTCTTCACGAATAATTACTGCAGTCATTACTGCAGTGCAGGCCTGCTCAGAGCTGTCAATTTTGGCAATTTTTTTAAAAGAAAAAATTCACTGAAATTTTTTTTACAGAGGAAAACTTTTCTAATAAAAAAATATAAAATAATAATAATATTTTTTTTTTTATTATATATATATAAATAAAATAAATGTATATATATATATGTAAATTAATAATAATTATGAATTATGAGTGAATTTGTGTTTCACGTGTTGTCATAGAGAAACCTCCACTCATTGTCAGCGTGAGTGTCTTCATCCCAAGCAGCGGGCGCATTATAACGAGAGGCTGACTGTCCAGGTCCAGTCTGTACGCAGGGAGCCTCCAGTGTGAGCCAGTCGCCTGAGCTTGTGTAACTGTATTAGTTCTGTGTCTATATTCTGTGTTTGGTTGTATATTGGTTTTTAAAACACCTGTCTGGAGCGTTGTCGTCGGTTCGATTGACTTCACCGAAACTCACCAAAATTTCACCAAGCTCAGGAAGTAGACGTTTTGTTTTGAATTCCTGTTTGTAGGCTTTGAGAATAACACAGATGACACCACGTCACCGACTTACAAAACAGTAAGAGAGTGAGAGAGTGAGAGAGAGAGAGAGAGAGAGAGAGAGAGAGAGAGAGAGAGAGAGAGAGAGAGAGAGAGAGAGAGAGAGAGAGAGAGAGAGAGAGAGAGAGAGAGAGAGAGAGAGAGAGAGAGAGAGAGAGAGAGAGTGAAGGAGAGAACTCATAATGAGGAGAGGTGTAATGATGCTGGTTTTATAAAAATAATTATATTGGCTTTGAGGTAAAATCCTCTATCTGAATTGATTAGATTGAGAGTGAATAGAAGCACAAATATGTGTAAAAGGGGCCAAATATATTTATATATATATATATATATATATATATATATATAAAGTATAAGAATAGGAGTGCTGATTTTAGACCAGTATAAATCGTGAGATCTACGGTCACGTGGGGCGACTGATCCTAAATCAGTAGAACTTTTAGCACCCGGGTGTTTTACAGGTCAAACTCACTTCCACATGGCTGTGTCTTCGGGGCACTGAGGGCTGGTGGTGGAGGCTGTGGCCTGGGCTCACTGCACAGGAAACAAGGTGGTCTGAGGCCTTTGGGGCAGGCCCTCATATGAGACAGGAACCGTGGGCAGAACAAGGGGCGTTCGTTGGGACCGGTGTGGGCCTGCGAGAGAGCAAAACACATACTATGATATTAGGTAATAAAAGTATATATACAGTATAATATATATATATATATATATTTTTACTATTCTAACACTTTCACAACAGTACAGTACAGTACAACAGAAATAAGCTGCTATCTAACCAGATTGCAAATGTAAACAGTAAACTGGAGTGTATATATATGAATGAGTACTACTGAGGGATAATGCTAATCAGATGTATGTACAGTGTTATAGTGTTATTATGTACAGTGATACAGGTGGTAACAAATAATACCATATTTGTCATTAAACTCAAAAGTAACAAATAAAATCTTTCAAAAGTGAAAATACAAAACCCCATTGTACTGTAACAACACCACTGACACAGGCTATGCCCTACACTCCTACCAGCAGGTGAATTAGACTGGGTAAGATACTGTATGTTGACAGAATTCAAATGATGAATGAATGAATGAATGAATGAATGAATGAATGAATGAATGAATGAATGAATGAAAACTTTATTTAACAGATTGCAGAATGGGTACAATACAGTACGGCTCAATACATACAATTGTTAAGGGGATGCAGACCTGAGAAAGACGTTTGTCTTGTTTCCATCAGGGTCCCCCATTTTCAATTCATATAGACATTTATGACATACACAACATACATGACATTTATGGCATAGGGACATATAGGTATTTAGTACTGATACATTTGTGACATAGGCGGTATTCAAATATACAGTACTGTTACCCTAGATCCTGACAGAGTATATACATATGATGCAGGCCAACACCACCGCCCCCTTGTGTTGAAAAAACAGACTGCAAGTTCTCATTCACAAAAACAAGAACAAAAAGTACCTTTCTCCCCACATCTCTGTCTCACCCCTCGTGAAACCCTCCCTCCCTCCCCGAAGAAGAGAGAGAGCGAGCGAGAGAGAGGGAGAGAGGGCAGAGAATTTTCCTCAAACACGATAAAACACTTGAGCACACTGACACAGGACATGTTCCCATTCTGTAGGCAGATAAAAGGCACGTCGGGACGGTCAATATTGAACCTGTGGAGAGGGAAGACAGACGGCCCACGAGTCGACCACAGGGCGGCCAGTGAAAGCAGCCGGACCAGAGCCCCCGGTACCACTAATTTTCTCTCTCTCTCTCTCTCTCTCTCTCTCTCTCTCTCTCTCTCTCTCTCTCTCTCTCCTCTCTCTCTCTCTCTCTCTCTCTCTCTTTCTCCCTCTCTCTCTCTCTCTCTCTCTCTCTCTCTCTCTCTCTCTCTCTCTCTCTCTCTCTCTCTCTCTCTCTCTCTCTCTCTCTCTCTCTGTGGCCTTTAGAGAACAAACAATTGTAATAAATGCCCCCCCCCCCCACACGCACCGCACGCACACACACACACACACACACACACACACACACACACACACACACACACACACACACACACACACACACACACACACACACAGGGACGGAGGGCTTTTATTTGTCTTGGATTTAGTTCTGAATCCAGAGGCACCTAAACAAAGTTCAGCTCCTCGCTGTATTCTGCAACCTTTTAACACAAGGTCAATACAAAAAACATGTCGACAAACACATGACACAAATGTATACGAATGCA
>NW_028174396.1:45000-68165 GCF_963971535.1 Notolepis coatsorum | reverse complement strand
CTAGCATACAGGCACAGGTCATATAGATACCAACAGTGTCATGCTATACAGGCACAGGTCATAGATACCAACAGTGTCATGCTAGCATACAGGCACAGGTCATAGATACCAACCTATCACACCTATCACACCTCTCACACCTATCACACCTCTCACACCGATCCCACCTATCACACATATCACACCTCTCACACCTATCACACCTCTCACACCTATCACACCTCTCACACCTATCACACCTCTCACACCTCTCACACCTATCACACCTATCACACCTCTCACACCTATCACACCTCTCACACCTCACACCTCTCACACCTATCACACCTCTCACACCTATCACACCTCTCACACCTCTCACACCTTTCACACCTCTCACACCTATCACACCTCTCACACCGATCCCACCTATCACACATATCACACCTCTCACACCTATCACACCTCTCACACCTATCACACCTCTCACACCTATCACACCTATCACACATATCACACCTCTCACACATATCACACCTCTCACACCTATCACACCTCTCACACCTATCACACCTCTCACACCTCTCACACCTATCACACCTATCACACCTCTCACACCTATCACACCTTTCACACCTCTCACACCTATCACACCTCTCACACCTATCACACCTCTCACACCGATCCCACCTATCACACATATCACACCTCTCACACCTATCACACCTCTCACACCTATCACACCTATCACACCTCTCACACCTCTCACACCTATCACACCTATCACACCTATCACACCTCTCACACCTCTCACACCTCTCACACCTATCACACCTCTCACACCTCTCACACCTATCACACCTATCACACCTCTCACACCTATCACACCTCTCACACCTATCACACCTCTCACACCTCTCACACCTCTCACACCTATCACACCTCTCACACCTCTCACACCTCTCACACCTATCACACCTCTCACACCTATCACACCTCTCACACCGATCCCACCTATCACACATATCACACCTCTCACACCTATCACACCTCTCACACCTATCACACCTCTCACACCTATCACACCTCTCACACCTCTCACACCTATCACACCTATCACACCTCTCACACCTATCACACCTCTCACACCTCTCACACCTATCACACCTCTCACACCTATCACACCTCTCACACCTATCACACCTATCACACCTCTCACACCTATCACACCTATCACACCTATCACACTTCTCACACCTATCACACCTATCACACCTATCACACCTCTATACCCATTCTGCAATCTGTTAATAAAGTTGTACTTAAGTTATGCTTTTACATTATACTTACTTAATAAGTGAATAGTTCCAAGTCAATCAAAAACGATGAGTTTTATTTACTCAAAACATAATGCGGTTTACAGTCTGTATCTACTTAATTATCTTAAGTTGTACTTAATTTATGCTTTTACATTATACTTACTTAATAAGTGAATAGTTCCAAGTCAATCAAAAACTATGAGTTTTATTTACTCAAAACATAATGCGGTTTTCAGTCTGTATCTACTTAATTATCTTAAGTTATACTTAAGTTATGCTTTTACATTATACTTACTTAATAAGTGAATAGTTCCAAGTCAATCAAAAACTATGAGTTTTATTTACTCAAAACATAATGCGGTTTTCAGTCTGTATCTACTTAATTATCTTAAGTTGTACTTAAGTTATGCTTTTACATTATACTTACTTAATAAGTGAATAGTTCCAAGTCAATCAAAAACTATGAGTTTTATTTACTCAAAACATAATGCGGTTTACAGTCTGTATCTACTTAATTATCTTAAGTTGTACTTAAGTTATGCTTTTACATTATACTTACTTAATAAGTGAATAATTCCAAGTCAATCAAAAACTATGAGTTTTATTTACTCAAAACATAATGCGGTTTACACTCTGTATCTACTTAATTATCTTAAGTTGTACTTAAGTTATGCTTTTACATTATACTTACTTAATAAGTGAATAGTTCCAAGTCAATCAAAAACTATGAGTTTTATTTACTCAAAACATAATGCGGTTTTCAGTCTGTATCTACTTAATTATCTTAAGTTATACTTAAGTTATGCTTTTACATTATACTTACTTAATAAGTGAATAGTTCCAAGTCAATCAAAAACTATGAGTTTTATTTACTCAAAACATAATGCGGTTTTCAGTCTGTATCTACTTAATTATCTTAAGTTGTACTTAAGTTATGCTTTTACATTATACTTACTTAATAAGTGAATAGTTCCAAGTCAATCAAAAACTATGAGTTTTATTTACTCAAAACATAATGCGGTTTACAGTCTGTATCTACTTAATTATCTTAAGTTGTACTTAAGTTATGCTTTTACATTATACTTACTTAATAAGTGAATAATTCCAAGTCAATCAAAAACTATGAGTTTTATTTACTCAAAACATAATGCGGTTTACACTCTGTATCTACTTAATTATCTTAAGTTGTACTTAAGTTATGCTTTTACATTATACTTACTTAATAAGTGAATAGTTCCAAGTCAATCAAAAACTATGAGTTTTATTTACTCAAAACATAATGCGGTTTACAGTCTGTATCTACTTAATTATCTTAAGTTGTACTTAAGTTATGCTTTTACATTATACTTACTTAATAAGTGAATAATTCCAAGTCAATCAAAAACTATGAGTTTTATTTACTCAAAACATAATGCGGTTTTCAGTCTGTATCTACTTAATTATCTTAAGTTGTACTTAAGTTATGCTTTTACATTATACTTACTTAATAAGTGAATAGTTCCAAGTCAATCAAAAACTATGAGTTTTATTTACTCAAAACATAATGCGGTTTACAGTCTGTATCTACTTAATTATCTTAAGTTGTACTTAAGTTATGCTTTTACATTATACTTACTTAATAAGTGAATAGTTCCAAGTCAATCAAAAACTATGAGTTTTATTTACTCAAAACATAATGCGGTTTACAGTCTGTATCTACTTAATTATCTTAAGTTGTACTTAAGTTATGCTTTTACATTATACTTACTTAATAAGTGAATAATTCCAAGTCAATCAAAAACTATGAGTTTTATCTACTCAAAACATAATGTGGTTTAGAGTCTGTATCTACTTAATTATCTTAAGTTGTACTTAAGTTATGCTTTTACATTATACTTACTTAATAAGTGAATAGTTCCAAGTCAATCAAAAACTATGAGTTTTATTTACTCAAAACATAAGAACACGTCACACGAACTCAAGACATTCAAGTTAGTAGAACTTTCATAGAATATTGAGTATACCCTACTCAAACTAATTGATTATTTTGAACGTGCGGGTTTACAGTGTAACAGGTATACCCTGTAGGTCAAAAAAAGCAAATGGGTTCTGTATAGGGTGACCAGGTCAAAATGGTTCAGTCGCAGGACAGCAGCACTGCTCTTGCGGGACAGTGCGGGACACGTGGGGGGGGGGGGGGGGGGGCGGGGGGCAAAAAAAAAAAAAAAAAAAAAAATGTTATTGCTAATTAAAATTAAATAAATGTATTTATTATTTAAATGCCTATATATCATATTCGACGCAGACGGTAGGCTATATTATATAGCTCATTTTGTTATTAATCTTATTAAACTCACCTCCGGTTTTAGGGATATTAGCCTCCGGATTCTATATTGCCCCCTCCCTCTGGACAGTGTCCCGGCGATACTCCCCGTGTATTCTGTTATTATAACAAACCGACCCTCTGATTCAGTTCTCAATAATAGTCGGGCCAGACTTGCTGAAGAGACGCTCCTCTGAACAACTATGTGACGTCCCCCTCTCCTCCATGGGTGATGGTGAAGCGGTGGGGATGGGGATCATCTGAAACGGTGTTCTGCGAAATGCGCATGACCCACAATCGTTCACACTACAATAATATCCTGCCACCTTGCTGACGAACGTCTTGTTGAGTCTTGTTGTTGATATATCTTAAACAATATCTTAAACATATGTTTTTCATTGCACCTTTTGAACTGTATATGCATGTAAATATTTGCATGTAATTGGCTTTGCAGCCAAATGTATTTGTAGATGATAAAATGTCGGTACACCTGTTGGAATTCGGAGTGAACTATAGGGTGACGTCACCCAGCTGTCCAAACATATAGGCGATTCGCGCTACGGCAGCAGTTCTCAGCAGAGTAGTAGAATTTCGCAGAACACCGGCTCGGACAGGTGACAGGCAGCGCGACTCGAGTGAGCTGCTCAGCAGCCTCGGCTGGAGATGCATCCTGCTGCAGGACCACAGCATCGACACTCTCAGGACCGTGACACTTTGCGGACAGTGGCGGCTCGCCACTGGTGGCGCTAGGGCGCCGACCCACCTGTTAAATGAGAGAAGAAAAAAAAAAAAAAAACTTTTTTGTTTTTTGTTTTATAGCCCTATAAATAATATAAACATGTTTAAAATGAATAATATTTACTCATTTTAAGTATGTTTGTATTTCCAATGCACAATATAACGTTATTATCTAAATTAAAAAAACACCGTTTTCATGGGCAGGAAGTGACGTTTTTTTTTATTTTTTTTTATTTCTCGCCCGGGCAAGAAGCGATAACGCTCTGACTGCGCGTCACAGTTTGATCGCTGTCTCCGTCACAGCCAATCAGTGCATACGGCGTTGTGCGTTGAAATATGACTATTATGTTGGAATCCGAGCGCGATTTGAAGCGGTCTAGGCAGCAAGCGTGAACTTCCGTGAAGAATTTTCCATAGCCGCATTTCGCGGAGACGCTCTCTGATTGGCCGACGCGATGCCAGGTTTTTTCCATTGCCGCATTTCTCGGGTTGGTTAGAGAGAATGCAACTCAGTACTCGACTCGTCAACAACAACAGCAACTGTTACTACACTGAGCTTAGGCACTCTTTCAAAGTTGGTTAAGGTTAGAGTTTGTCTTAGAGCATGGCGATAGAACGCCAGGTAGTTTGCAGGCTGTTCGAGGCGAAAATGGACAAAGACACAGCTCTTGGCTAACTAACAACAAGCTATATTATGGAGGCAGTGTGGATGGACAATGGATGGACATCAACACAGGCTGGATGGACAATGCCATGGAGTGGATATACTTTATCAACAAGCCAACAACAAGGTAGATTAGCGATCTTAACTCTAGTTTAATACATGATACGTTGTCTACTGATGCCGCATAACGTTACAGCTACTGCTAGCTGTTAGCTCCGTTAGCTTAGCTGGCCACTTAGTGCATGGTGATGGAACGGAGTAACGTTAACGTTTAAACGTTATGTCGAGGTCCTACAATACTACAGTCGACATAAGGTTAACGTTACCCCGTTTCCATGAAGTGTTTAAATAGCAGCAATCTTGTTGAAAATGTAACTACTAAAATGCTCTCTGATGCTGCTGATGCATAATGAATGAATGGTGAGTTGTTTAAAATGACAACATACATGTGTTAATTATTTGATTTGATTGATCCGAGAGACAGAGAGATCGTCTATGTTTGAATGAATGAATGAGAACTTTATTAACAGATTGCAGAATGGGTACAATACAGTACGGCTCAATACACACAATTGTTAAGGGGATGCAGACCAGAGAAAGACGTTTGTCTTGTTTACATCAGGGTCCCAGATTTTCGATTCATATAGATAGTTTAATAGCTAGCCTTGGCTCGTTTAACAATATGCAAAATATGTGTACAGCCCTGTACTCATACTGAAGTTATTCTTGGTATATAATAGGTCTGATTGTGTAACGAATCGATTCCACGTCGCGCTGTGTGTGAGAGAGAGAAAGAGAGAGGGAGAGATCTGCCTGTGTTTGTAGACGGGCGAGTTTTGTTTCTAACTTTTCTATTTATATATTGTGTTTCAAGTTGTGAATTAGAGTCTAGACTATACTTTATTTGACTGGTTGTGTGTTGTTGTAGTAACAGCTGAGCGACTCGTTCATAAGAGCCGATTCATTGCCGTGAGCGTGAGTCGAATCACGAGTGTTGCGTGGTACTGTACTGTACTGTACAAAATATTTGGTATAGCGCCCCTAGTGGCGAAAACCCACCGGCCGCCACTGTTTGCGGACCCACACTCTCCAGTCCAGACCCTCGCTCCCATTGGCTGATTTGGGTCACGTGACCCAAATCAGCCAATGGGAGCGAGGGTCTGGAGAGTGTGGGTCCGCAAAGTGTCGCGGTCCTGAATCTGTCAGTGCTGTGGTCCTGCAGATGGATACTATTGCTCGGCTGCGAATGCATTGGTTTGTGACGTCGCCCGATTTTTTTTATTTTAAATATAAGAGGCTACTGGAACGAGGCATTAAATTAACAACATTTAAAACATTTTTTAAATAATAATCTTTGAAAGATACAAAATAAAAAATAAAAAATAAAAAATAAAAAATTCATGTTTTTTTTTTTTTTTTTTTTTATCTTTGAATTGCAGGACATTGTTTTGTTGTTGCGGGACGCGGGACAAACGGCCCAATATCAGGACTGTCCCGCGAGTCGCGGGACAGGTGGTCACCCTAGTTCTGTATGAATTTTTTTAATATCTCTTATTACTCGGGATAATATACCACAAAACTGAACGTTATTGGCAGTTAGTTTGTCTTCCCTATTTTGAGCATTTAGCAACAATCAGATTTGAAATCAGTTTCAAAATGGCGGCACTCTAGCAGGAATAAGAAACCTACTGTACAGTAGATTTCATTATCTGTTCTTATGCACGCCTGGTGATACTAAATCCAAATTGAACTCGGTCATTTGAAAGATAAGATTTGGCACAATCCATAAATGTGCGAATTGGCTATAATAAGGTCATTTATAAGCCTGCTATTCTATATTCTATAATAATATTTCAAATTGCATTGGTCCGGATGGGAGAATTCAGTACTGTATCTACAAAACCTTCTGTTTAATCATCTTCCCTTTATTCATTTCCTTAGATTTTTTGTAGAAGGTACTGAACGAGCTCAGTGGCAGTTTTTCATGTCTGGTCATTTTTAGCATGGTGTTATTCACTGTCAAAGATGCAAAGAAAAATCATAATTCATATTCTCCTTTGTTTCATCACAATTTAAGCAAGCCTAGTAATAGACACAATATTTCTGACACTGGGAATACATTCACTGAGGTCCATAGATGTCCCTAGATACCAAGAACATGCAAATGGACCTTGTAGAAGTGGTACTTAGAATCGTGCACAAGCATAGACCGTAAGAACAATTGGTATTTATCAACAATGTGTACGCATGTTTGATAAATCCCTATTTTTCTGTGCGTAGAGACCTTCTAAATTCAGTCCGTAGGAACGAAAATAGAACACTTTCTACGCATTATTGATAAATGAAGGCCCTGGTGTCTCCAGCCCAGTCCAATGTGGAACCAGTGTTTGTGGTTAGGTAGAGGTTAGCCCTGAGGAGAGCAGCGTCCCCATGATTTACTATTCTGACACCCGCAGCAGAACACAGACGCTTCCCTGTATGGACCACACATCTCAAAGTGTGTGTACAGTACACGTGTGTAAGTGTGTGTCTATGTGTGTGTGTGCATCCATGCATGTGTGTACATGTGCATTGGTGTATGTGTGGATGTAATAATACATACACACGTGTGTTTTCTTGTTTATTTGAAGATGTAAACATGCAGGTCCATGAAAGAGTACATGTGATTTAATTCAAATGTATTTGTCAATCAATAACATCAACATCAAACATCAATAGAAAGAGTAGACGTTCCTCCTTTTGTCCATGCTACAGTGCTCACACATAACAGCCCACAGACAAAGCGCCTTAGCCTTTAACACCACATACAGTGGTAACAGCTGTGGCAGATCCACTGGTTTGTAAGCAGCTTGTGCTGCCATGGTAACCTCTATCATAGTCCATGGAGTATGGCTGTAACATCTGCCATGGTAAGCGCTGTTTGATTATGGAAGGCCAGTGCAACAGAGAAGACACATTGATCTAAATCACATTCAGCTTCTTGCCAGTTGCCACCATCGCTGTGGATAGAGAAAGAAATGGTCTGGTTGTTTGTTTGGCTTGTTATGACCCTTTCTGGTGTACGATCACGCCAGTATGATTAGAACTTTGAGAACGTAATGTTACAATTGCTACTGGCGTATAGGCGGTTTCACTGGACACTGTTTAGGGAACAGCTTGGTCCCTTTTGTATTTCCTGTCAGTTATTGCATTAGCTAACATTGCACCAGGAAATAAACGTAGGTCCTTTTGGAATGTTATTGTTGTCACTTTGAAACCGCCTATAGAGCCGGGGAATCATGTGACCCATCTGGTTCCGGACACATTTTTGCAGATGTTTTTTTACCATAAGATTTTCTCAAGGTTTATATGGTTCCAGTTATGAAATTGGTCTGACATTTAACGAGAGCAGGATTGAGAATAATTAAACGAGATGTCCGTTTTTTACATGTGAGAAAAACGAGAAAGGGTTAATTGCACTTGAAGACCAGCGTTGAGCAAACGCTGCGGAGCTGAGAGAACGACGTCAGGAAACCAAGATAGTCAAAACAACAGACATAATACCCTGTTGGAGTTATACTCATGATTACCTGACTCGTTTGTTTCTAAACGTTGTAGTTTTCATGTTTTGTACATTTACTCACAGCTTCAATGAAAATAAATATGGCTGTAAAAGCCGTGATAACCAATGACAATGACAAGGGATATAAACAGTGAATATCCTGCATATATTTGACCCTTTGAGGTGTATGGCCACACCGGTGTGATTTGAAGTCTGAGGAATGAACATGTCTCAATGGTCACTGAAAGCTATATAGTTCTAAAGTTCCAAGACAGAACTCGGAGGAAACTGTTTAAAAGCATCAACAACTATAAATAAAATACATACTGTACATACATACTCATATTGTGTTGTGGAGAATGTTGTGTTGTGTTATGTTATTGTGTTAGGGAGAATGTTGTGTGTGTTATGTTATGTTGATGTGTTAGAGAGAATGTTGTATTGTGTTGTGTTGTGTTATGTTATTGTGTTAGGGAGAATGTTGTGTTGTGTTATGTTATGTTGATGTGTTAGAGAGAATGTTGTGTTGTGTTATGTCATTGTGTTAGGGATAATATTGTGTTGTGTTATTGTGTTAGGGAGAATATTGTGTTGTGTTATGTTATTGTGTTAGGGAGAATGTTGTGTTGTGTTGTGTTATGTTGATGTGTTAGAGAGAATGTTGTGTTGTGTTATGTCATTGTGTTAGGGATAATATTGTGTTGTGTTATTGTGTTAGGGAGAATATTGTGTTGTGTTATGTTATTGTGTTAGGGAGAATGTTGTGTTGTGTTGTGTTATGTTATGTTGATGTGTTAGGGAGAATGTTGTGTTGTGTTATGTCATTGTGTTAGGGATAATGTTGTGTTGTGTTATTGTGTTAGGGAGAATGTTGTGTTGTGTTGTGTTATTGTGTTAGGGAGAATGTTGTGTTGTGTTATTGTGTTAGGGAGAATGTTGTGTTGTGTTATGCTATTGTGTTAGGGAGAATGTTGTGTTGTGTTGTGTTATTATGTTAGGGAGAATGTTGTGTTGTATTATGTTATGTTGATGTGTTAGGGAGAATGTTGTGTTGTGTTGTTGTGTTCGGGAGAATGTTGTGTTATGTTGATGTGTTAGGGAGAATGTTGTGTTATGTTATTGTGCTGTGTTATGTTGTGTTGTGTTATGTTGTGTTATGCTATTGTGTTAGGGAGAATGTTGTGTTGTGTTGTGTTATGCTATTGTGTTAGGGATAATGTTTTGTTGTGTTATGTTATGTTGATGTGTTAGGGAGAATGTTGTGTTGTGTTATGTGATGTTATGTTGATGTGTTAGGGGGAATATTGTGTTGTGTTGTATTATGTTGATGTATTAGGGAGAGTGTTGTGTTATGTTGATGTGTTAGTGATAATGTTGTGTTGTGTTATTTAATTAAGCATTACATCACGCGCAGGAGTGGTTTGTGAACAATAAACTATGCCTAGGGGTGGTCGTTAGACCCCCCTAGGCATGGTTTATTGTTCACAAATCATGACTGCAAGTGGTGTAATGCTTTTATACAACTGCCACATTCATCCAACCTTATTGCTATACAATAAACACACATTAATCAAAGATTTATTGAAAAAACCATCCGCCAGAAAAAGTTGTTCCCACAACTACAAAAAAGACAAGTTGCCTCCATGTGGAAGCAGCTCGGAAGTGCATCCAACCAACTAACACAACCAACTGTGTGTTATTGGAAGCAGCTTGAAGTGCATCCAACCAACTAACACATCCAACTGTGTGTTATTGGAACTAACACATCCAACTGCCTTTCAACTAAGGCATCCAACCAACTAACACATCCAACTGCCTTTCAACTAAGACATCGAACCAACTAACACATCCAACTGCCTTTCAACTAAGACATCCAACCAACTAACACATCCAACTTTTCTTTAGTTTTTAATTATGAAGTTAGTGGTTATTGGAATGATTGATTGATTGATTGAAAATTGTATTACCAGATGCAGAATGGGTACAATACAGTACGGCTCAATACACACAATTGTTAAGGGGATGCAGACCTACTTTCTATAGAACTTCATTCTTAGATGCTTCTATAGAAAGTAGGTAAAACAAATTAAAACGTTTTCTTTGACCTATAAGAAAAAAAAGTTTTCTTCGCCCTATTTTTTTATTTATTTCTTTTAGCCTAAACTTAACCAGTTGGAAACCAGGCGTACAGTAATAAAATTAGCAATCAACCAATCAATCAATTCAATAGACCATGCTCACTTAAAACAGCGCTGCTTCTCTCTCAGTCTGACTCCCCCGCTGTTGCAGACAGGAGTGTGTGTGTGTGTGTGTGTGTGTGTGTGTGTGTGTGTGTGTGTGTGTGTGTGCGTGTATGTGTGTGTGTGTGTGTGTGTGTGTGTGTGTTTGTGGGTACGCCAGCGTCGGATAGTGTGAGAGTGAAAGCTGCAGTCAGTGGGAAGGAAGTAGAAATTTAAAATAAAATTGCAAATAATCAATCAATCAATCCACGATTTTTCTTTTGTTCTAAAATGACTCATGACCCATCAATTACATCATCCAACATTGTTTAAAGGACTAAGACATTCGCCTTGACAGAATCGCTTTATATTTAGTCGTTATGACGCTATCAACATATCCATTTTAAAGATTATTGTCCGCCATCTTGTGATCCGGCGGAGTGATGTGATGTGATTCGGTTGTGGGCGGGTCCTGGGCCAGCAGCGTGGAATTGTGAAGAATAAACACGT
This sequence comes from Notolepis coatsorum, assembly GCF_963971535.1. NCBI lineage: Eukaryota > Metazoa > Chordata > Actinopteri > Aulopiformes > Paralepididae > Notolepis > Notolepis coatsorum. Next base: position 56,893 of record NW_028174396.1, on the reverse strand, counting down.
GTAAAATGACTGTTTCAGCCAATCAGAATCGAGAAATTTGCATGCCGTTGTATAATTTTATTTAGTTGTTTGTTTGTCAGGGACAATGCACAAGAAAACATTGTAGCTGGTTACAATAACAAGATACAGATGCATTGCACGTCGGATTTCTAGCCAAGGCTAAATTGCAACCCCTGTGTTGTGTTGTGTTGTGTTACGTTGTTGTGTAAGGGAGAATGTTGTGTTGTGTCGTGTTGTTGTGTTAGGGGACATCACGGGACATCTCCCCTGGCATGTCTCCCTCCCACTGAGCACAAGGGTCAGCTCAGTCATGCGCTGGAGTTAATCTGAGACATTCCCAGGGAGAGGAAATCACTGTGTATCAGTTAACCATTACCATCCCCAATTAATCATTCTCCTAGCCTGCATGAGCATTTCACCACCACTGTCCCTCCTCCTCCTCCTCCTCCTCTTCCTCTCCTCCCCTCCCTCCTTCATGCCACTGGTCTTACTTCATCACATCCTTGTTGACGCTGGTTGGCCACGCGGCGACAAAGCCTGCCTTTCATGTGCTCCCCAGCCGGCTTGTGGGAAACGGCAGTGTGGCAAGAGCCCGGGAGCACCATCTGGTAACAGCCCCTCAGAGCAGATGATACAGTTAACATCTTCCCAATGCATCCTCCTCCTGCACACACACACACACACACACACACACACACACACACACACACACACACACACACACACACACACACACACACACACACACACACACACACACACACACACACACACACACACACATAGACAAATAGACACACACACACATAGACAAATAGACACACACACATAAACAAATACACACACACACACACACAACCCCTGTATGTTAAGACCTGCATGCACACGGCACATGGACAGACAGACAGACAGACAGACAGACAGACAGCATAGCAGACAACACAGTAAACCATACTGCAATTCACACATACAGTACACACATGGATGCACGCAAATGCACACACACAAACGCACGCACGGACGCACGGACACACACACACACACACACACACACACACACACACACACACACACACACACACACACACACACACACACACACACACACACACACACACACACACACACACACACACACACACACACACACACACACACACACACACACACACACACACACACACACTCCTGTGTGTTCCAGGAACTGGTGAATGTGTGTGTCAGAGTGCCAGCTGAGGGCTGAGGGAGGCGCTGACCAGGTTAGCTGACTGGTCTCCAGCTCGAGGCCTCCCCTGAGGAAGACAGAGAGATGAGAGAGAGAGAGAGGGATGACAGGAGCCAGGGGGATGGGGGCATCCAGAGGCTGATAGAAGCAACACGGTAGGGGTTGATGAAAGGGTGAACGGGGGTAGAAATGCTACCTCTAGGTTCAGCGTGACTAGCTCATGATTCTTCTAGATTCAGTGTGACTAGCTCATGATTCTAGGTTCAGTGTGACTAGTTCATGATTCTTCTAGATCAGGGGTCTCAAACTCGCGGCCCGCGGGCCAATTGCGGCCCGCTGGATGATATTTTGCGGCCCCGTATACTTGACATCAAAGTTTAGTGTTAGTGCGGCCCGCACGCAACTTTTTGCCGCGTCGTTGCGCGAGTTGGACATTTTATTTATTTGATCACTTGTAGGCTACCATAGTGCAGGCTCATGACAGCAACGTTACGTTAGTGACTTGGTTGAAACGTGATTCCGGAGGAAGGAAAATATATCACCCGCAGACATCCTCGAAATTCTCCGCTATCTCCTCTGCAAGCAGTGCTCTGCCTGTCCGGCTGCACTGCCCCACTGTCTGTGTCTGTGTACTCTGGTCCAATCACATTCAGCGTCCCGTCAGCGTTTTTCCCCCCCCCACCCACAGTCTGCGAATCAGAGGCAGAGTAGGGCGGGTCTTCACAGAATGCTTGTCGTCTCTTTCAACGGGTCCGAGTCAGAGCGAGAGTTGACAGCGCATCTACAGGTAGTCTAATCTGCAGGTACTGTACCTAGTAGCCTCGTTCCCAGTTTTATCTCCGGGTGGTAAATGTAGCTAGTAGCCTAGTTTCGCCAGCAGGCAGCTAGTAGAAAAATATGGCATGTTCAAAGATGGCCAGTAAAAGAAAAGTCGACAGTGAAAATCGCTGCAATTCAAAGGTGAATGGATTAAAAATATGCGTTCATCCTCCCAGCACCAAACCAATGTGCCTGTTACGTATTACTTTCACATGGTGGAGGGATACTTACTGTCTGTGGTGCATATTCACATTGTGGTTGAAGTGTGTTGTCACTAATTGGTGGTTGTGATTGACACACTGTTTCTTCCTGTTTTGGCTTGTCACTAAAATGGCTGCTTCTTCTAATTGTCACAGGTGTGGTGATTGAGGCACCATGCCCTATGTAAGGAGGCCAGAGTGCAGTCGGCAGCAGTTCACAGAGCTCGCTTTCTCTCGCAGCTGTCGCTCGTCACAGTTCTCCAGATTCCAACCTGAAGACCTCACTTTGTGCTTTCCACCATTTTGACCACGTTTTGCTGCTTGTCCATTTTTTGCCTTATCTTATTTTTGACCATGTGCATTACTTTATTATATCCTGAACCAATGGAGTCTGGAGCACCCAGCTCCCAATTCTTTTTGTCCATTTAAAAGTGGTTGCTAATAAATATAGTTGTTTTTGATACCACTTGTCCGTTTTCCTGTGTCCACCAGTTTACATTCAAGGCCTAACGAGCCATATTTTCCTGACTGCTCAGGCCTAGGGCAAGTCAAGTTAGGATTGAATGTAACAGTGCCTAATATGCCAAGAAACGGTAGCTCTTGTGAAGAGTGGTAATTTGAAACGGCACTACGAAACAAAACACAGTTATTTTGATGCAACCTTTCCTCAAAATTCAGTGCTAAGAACAACAAAAATAAATGGAATGAAATCATCATATCAAGCTGCAAGCAGAATTATTGTTAAATCTATGTCACAACGAGGAAAAGCAACCAAGTCCTCACTCAGTGGCATGGGTGTTGGCTAAACACAAGAAGCCATTCTCTGATGCATACATAATAAAATTATGTATGACTGAAGTGATGGAGACCATGTTTGAAGGCAAACAAAAGCAAATCCCCCTCAGATAGCACAGCAACCAGAATAACTGAACTACTGGCTGGTGATTTGATTAAACAGCTTTGTGATAGAATAAAAAAATGCACAGTGCATTTCCATAGCTGTGGATGAGTCCACTGACACCACTGATAAGCCTATGTTCTGAAGAACCGTTCATGTTCTGAAGAACCGTTCATGTTCTGAAATGTTATTGCTAAAGATTGAGAAGATTGGATCAGTTTTTTTGGAATACTTGAAACCCTTTTTTTTGCAATATTTGATGCGGCCAAGCCTCACCCAGACTCTACCTCCAGCGGCCCCCAGGTACATTGAGTTTGAGACCCCTGTTCTAGATTCAGTGTGACTAGCTCATGATTCTTCTAGATTCAGTGTGACTAGCTCATGATTCTTCTAGATTCAGCGTGACTAGCTCATGATTCTTCTAGAGTCAGCGTGACTAGCTCATGATTCTTCTAGATTCAGCGTGACTAGCTCATGATTCTTCTAGATTCAGCGTGAATAGCTCATGATTCTTCTAGATTCAGCGTGAATAGCTCATGATTCTTCTAGATTCAGCGTGGCTAGCTCATGATTCTTCTAGATTCAGCGTGACTAGCTCATGATTCTTCTAGATTCAGCGTGACTAGCTCATGATTCTTCTAGATTCAGCGTGACTAGCTCATGATTCTTCTAGATTCAGCGTGACTAGCTCATGATTCTTTTAGATTCAGCGTGACTAGCTCATGATTCTTATAGATTCAGTGTAACTAGCTCATGATTCTTATAGATTCATTGTGACTAGCTCATGATTCTTATAGATTCAGCGTGACTAGCTCATGATTCTTCTAGATTCAGCGTGACTAGCTCATGATTATTCTAGATTCAGCGTGACTAGCTCATGATTCTTCTAGATTCAGCGTGACTAGCTCATGATTCTTATAGATTCAGTGTGACTAGCTCATGATGGCATTCAGGCTACGCACTGCTGGATACTTAATACCTCCCTCCTGAGCCGCAGCCTCTCATTAACCTGATGTGTAGGGTGAGGGAAACGAATAGTTTGCTGTCTGGAGGGCTCTACATGCTTGGGCAACTGCAACGCAACTGCGACGCAACTTCAACACAACATGGCTCTGCGACATCTGCAACCGTTGCAGAGTGTGTTGCAGAGGGTGTTGCGTACCTATCACAAAAATCTAACCGAGCGACTGCAACACAACCATTGTGTGGATGTTGCACAGCATTGATTGGTTGGTTAGCGAATGGAGGTGGGGCTGTCATATAATATTGGTTCCACAGGCAGGAATACTATCCTTGATAGTTAACGTAATTTATACAAATGGAAGTATTGATTTCTTCATAACGAATCATTAAAAAAATATACAGTCAACTGGAATATTTTTGTTTTTTACACATTGGATTATGTAATTGGTTTGTCATGACAAACCAATAACACATCGCGAATTAACCGGTGGTTATCCTATAACTCTAGTTGTATGTACATTTCAACAAAGTGGAGCTGCAGGGGAAGACTTCCATAGCATACGCCTTCAGTTGATCATGACAAATCCTCTTACCTTGACGATTAAAAGCCTCCACAATTTAGTAAACAGTATTCCCATGGCTGGCGTTGAGATTTTACGATGCCAGCTTGTGAGAATTCGTTGTAGCCATGCCAGCTAGCGTTGATGCTATTCAATGCTATCATACTAGCTAACATACCCAACTAACGTTAATGCCATTCAGAATTTATTAACATAGCTACAACACACAGTAACGTTAATATAATTACATGCATCATTGTTTACAATGAACGGGTGGGGCTAATCGAAAGGACTGGACACAGGGACAAGTTAAACAGCAATCAATTAATTTAATGCAACAGGTAGTTTGAGCTGCACTTTCGTGCCTACAACCACAGGGATATAATTTTTCCAGGGATGTCAATATGGCACTTATATCTGTTCTACTCAAGAAAGATAAGGACCCCACCGAATGTGGCAGCTATAGACCCTTAAGTCCCCTCGGAGCTGATCTCAAGCTATATGCTAAGGTGCTAGCCATCTGACTTCAAAAGCATATGGCTTTATAAGAGGCCGACTGGTCACGGATAATATCAGACGGTTACTGCACGTGATTGATGCCAGTAAGGATGTTGCAACCCCTACGGCTGTCATGTCCTTAGACGCGATGAAGGCCTTTGACAGATTGTAGTGGTCGTATTTATGGGCAGTACTAGGAAGGATGGGATTGGGTGAGGGTTTCATTCACATGATCAAAGTTCTCTACACAGGTCCCTCTGCCATGATCTTGACAGGGAAGCTTTGCTCACCACTCTTCGCTGTTTCGCGCTCTTCTAGACAGGGTTGTCCTCTTAGCCCAGGACTCTTTGCTCTATCACTCAAACCTTTAGCTCAGTACATAAGACAATGTGTCAATTAAGGGCACACATCACCATATCAGCTTATACGAGGATGATGTACTCCTATTTATGCAGAACCCAGCCGTCTCTCTGCCCTATCTTCTCCAAGTAATAGATGACTTTGGCAGTCTATCTGGATTTAAGATCAACTGGCCAAAATCAGCCTTCCTTCCACTTAACGAGGCTGCGAAGGCAACCATCCTTCCAGCAAACATACTCATGGTAGAGAACTTTAAATGCCTTGGGATTGAAATATTCCCAACTATTAAGCAGACAGTAAAGTATAACTACTCCAGCTTGGCTGAGAGGATTATGAAGGATTTTGACAGGTGATCCAAATTAAAGAACTCATTACAGGCCCGCGCCTCAATAATTAAGATTAATGTTTTACCCAGAATTATAATTTTTTTAGCTCCATGCTACCGTTATCTCTCCCTGTTGGTTACTGAAAAAAACTGCACTCTGCTGCATATAAATTCGTCTGGAATAACAAACGCCCACGCTCAAAGAGATCCACTGCACAGAGGAGTAAACTAGACGGGGGTTTAGCATTTCCAGACTTCAAGTATTATTTTCAAGCTTACTCTTTGAGACCTCTTATCACTTGGTTTGACGCTCAGGCAGCTGTGTCCTGGCGACCATTGGATGAGAAGATGGTGTCCCCACATAGACTTCAAGACATCGTGTATACCAACATTTCAATTAAGCAATGCAAATTACGATTTGGCCCTCTGATCACACATGTGATCCAGATTTGGCGTGACACCCAGAGAGCACCCACTAACCGCCATAAATGGCACATGCATTCCCCACTATTCAATAACGATTTGCTCCTTATTGGACAACGACCCATTAGATACCCTAGAGGGGAAAGGCATCCATCCATTGGGGGATATTTTCAATGACTCTGGTATCCGGTCTTTTCAGGACCTATCCATCGGATTTGATCTCCCCGGAAACTCCTTTTTCTTTTATTTACAAATGAGGGCAGCTCTGAAGGCTCATGGAGTTACATGGGATGCTCCACTAGAGCGACACCGGTTTCACAAATTATTTTATGACAGAGAGATATCGAGAGGCTTCGTCTCTGACTTTTATCGGCACTTACTTACGTCCTCATATAAGGACCTACCCTTAGATACGATTTGGAGGAAGGATATCCCTGAGTTGGATATAGATTTTGATTGGGACGCAGTCTGGGAAAATATTAGGCTATCATCACACAACCCAGATCACCAACAGATTCATCTAAATTTTGTTCATAGGACTTATTTGACCCCCAGGCGATTGAACCTAATGGGTCTCAGACCTGACTCTCGATGTACCTTGTGTCCAAACGGTGCCATTGGAACATATATGCATATATACTGGGAGTGCCCTCCGGTTGAGATCTTCTGGGAAAATGTTACCACTCAGTTATCAGAGATTTTCTCTCTAACCATACCGGCCTTGCCGTCTGTTTTATTGTTGAATGATGTTTCTCAATTGCCAGCCTCTGTACATGTAAGGAGACTTATTTTGGCTGGCCTGACGGCTGCCAAAAAGTTGATTGCCTCATGCTGGATACAACCAGATAAGTTATGTCCGAAGGTATGGATTCTCACCTATCTCGATGTTATTTATTTGGAGATTTCCACTGCACGTGTCATAGGTGTTAATGAAGCCAATATCCCGCTCTGGTTGGCTGTGGTAGAAAAACTAAAAGAACGCTGATGACTGGAAATTGAGTACTGAATAAGGTATTATATGAATGTATCATGTTGGGGTCCTGGGGCGAGAGGGAGGGGGGTGGGTGGGGGGCATAACAAGTGAATATTCATGTATGTTGGTGGTTTTGGTGTCTTTTGTGTTTTTGTTTTATTTATTATTTTTCATACCTTGTGATCCTATGGATATTTTCTGACCCCCTTCTGATCTGGGTCTGGTGGTCATGGGCTCGGACTGGGGGGGGCCGTGGTTCGGGGTCTCTGCGGGTCGAGGCACTAAAGAGGCGTGGTGCTTTGGCTCGCGGGCGGGCCGGGCTGTGGTTCCTCCGGGGTTGTGGCTTGCGGCTGCCGGGCCTGGAGATGGAGGGGGCTAGGGAAGCCCGTTTTATAGTAAATATTTTATTTTCCTTTTACTTCGTGACAAATAATTTTGACTGGTTATGTATGTAAATGTATAATCTGTCTAATTTATTGTCTAGTCATTGTTGTGTTAGTTTATGTTCTTGGATGTCTTTTATGTATTATTGTTATTATTGTGTTGTGAGTTGTGTTGTTTCTTGTTTGAAAAATGAAAATAAAAAAGATTTGATCAAAAAATTATAATAAACCCCTTAACCGAATTCCACAAAACTCTGGGGTCCTGTACCGATCCAGCATTAAACTGCAAGAATTCAATGAGCTTCTCCTTAAATTGTAGGTTAAATTCCTCGTTCTTCAGCAGCGTTGAGTTAAAGCGCCATCTAGGGGCACGGGACGTCATTTTACTTAGTGAACCCTTACGGAGGATGTATTTGTGGTCTGACAGTGCAATGGGCCTCAAGTCAACGTCAAAGCTATCGAATAGCCTAGAGGAGGAAAAAACATAATCAATTATGGAAAAAGTTTTATGTCTCGCGGAGAAAAAAGAGTAGTCTTGCGCGGTTGGGTTGAGTAACTGCCACATATCAGTAACCCCTGTGTCTGTAGACCAGTCACGTAGGGCCGCGGTAGCTTGCTTCTGATCGTGAGTTTCAGCATCACCGGATTTATCAATCAATGGATCCCAAATGACATTGAAATCAGCACCCACTATAAATGAGTACTCAGGTAGTTTCAACATCTCAAGTTTCAAGTTTCTTTAATAGTTGTCATACATCGGACTTGACTTCTTTGTGTCCCTCAATGAGTGTAATACCAGCATTCAACTGTATGCGCCACAGCAGTTTCTATCATCAGAAGAAGTTGAAGCCTTTACCTACCTTGGCAGTGTTATTGACAAGCAGGGCGGCACAGATGCTGACATTAGAGCACGAATAAGGAAAGCACGTACAGCATTCGTGCAATTACGGAACATCTGGAGCTCAAAAGAACTGACTTCCAACACCAAAGTCAGATTCTTTAACACCAACGTCAAGGCAGTCCTATTATATGGAGCAGAGACGTGGAGAACTACAGCTGCAACCATCAGGAAAGTGCAGGTCTTCATTAACAGCTGCCTGCGGAAGATCATCAACATCCGATGGCCAGACACCATCAGCAACTGCGAACTCTGGCAGAGAACAAACCAGCTGCCAGCAGAAGAAGAAATTAAGAAACGCAGATGGCGCTGGATAGGCCACACCCTGCGAAAGCCCGCAAGTACCATCACCAGACAAGCCCTAACATGGAACCCGCAGGGCAAGCGGAAAAGGGGCCGCCCGAGAAACACCTGGCGCAGAGACCTGGAGGCAGACACCAAGACCATGAAGATGACCTGGAACCAACTGGAGAGAACAGCTCAAGACAGAGATGCTTGGAGATCACTTGTTGACGGCCTATGCCCCAGAAGGGGTAGCAGCCGTAAGTAAGTAAGTATACAGAAGTACAGAATACTTTTATACAAAATGCTTCTTACTGTTACGCTCCAGAGACTGTGCAAGACAAGATAAGTATGAAATAAAATAACATAGTATAGCATGTAAATTAGAAGTAAAAAAAATGAGGTCACAGTGTTCAGTATAGACATATGTACAATGTTCGATGCAGAGTAGACGTAACTGAGTTACCATATAATATACAATACTGTGTAGTGTACTAATATACAATACTATATAGTGCAAGGCAGAAATAGGATGAGGTGCAATTTAGGTACAATTTACAGTAGGTGTACGAGTTGTAGTGCAAATCCTTTATCAATAAATATAAAGTGTGTTTGTGTGATCTAAAGTGTGGAGAGTGGGTGCTGCAGTGTGTTGTTTGTTTAAGTGAGTGTGTGCGTGTAGGTGTGTGTGCTGTGTGCATTTGATGGTTGTTGCATAGTGTTTATTGTTCGTTTAGCAGCCTGATGGCCTGGGGATAGAAGTAGTGAGTACAGTATAAAAGTGCGCGTCATACACATTAGGGGCATAGGCGGCTATAAGAGCAATTTTCCTGTTAGTGTATTCCATCTTCGCAATAGTAATTCGACCTTCTGCATCAGACCACACGTCTAATAATTTAATATTCAACTTTCGCTTAGCCACTATGGCTACTCCACGAGACCTAGTGCTAAAAGAAGAGGAGCTTATGTTATGATAAAAAAAATGTCCAAGTCTTGCACTGTCAGCCTTTAAAAGATGCGTTTCACTCAGCAAAGCCACATCCATCTCCTGCCTTTTCCACCATGTTAGTACACTTGTGCGTTTATGTGGAATATTAAGACCCCCTGTATTCCAGATCAAGATGTTTAAATTTGCCATAGTCCAACCAGGTTGCAGTATGACTGAACGTGATTCCCTTGAAGTAGAGCACCACAACATATACACATTCCCACGCTAAGGTCCTGTTGGGCGAGAGCAAACACATAATAGAGCGAGCCAAAAGTAATGAAAAACTAAAATCCTGTATCCCCCCCCTCCCCTCCCCCCATCAAATATCTTGTCCGATGTCGATCAAAATCATTTGGCACTGCGACTGGGTCACAGCAACCAAAACCACATTACGTAACTTAACCATTCTAACCAAAATTGTATATTGTAAGGATTTAGAAATAGGGGAACCCCCCATCGCTCAACAGAGAGAATAAATCTATATAGAGCTCAGTGCATAGAACATTATGCAGACGATAAAAGCACCTGAAACACAGTTCGTCCGAGTTGAACTTGAGTAAAGTGAAGTACTCATAACACATGTCGAAATAATACCACTGTGGTAATAAACCCAGAGCATTACCGTGCTGCCATCGTTGAGGTAATGCAGCGTCGGTGGCGGCCATGTGTACTGCTGTGACAAGAAAGAAAGTTAAAAGCATGCAGTATCAGCAGTGTTAGGAGAGTCTTGACCTGCCACCCGCAGACAGCTCGTGGCAAGGGGGTCACCCCCCTTGGTTGAACGGTTCATAAGCACATACAGTCTGTTTGAGTGAAACTTGTGATATTCATTTCGCCCGGTCAGAGCCGGACAAAGATAATAAATATACGTAACAATCTCCGCGCAGTTCAATGCATAGTTCGAGTGTCAGATGATAAAAAAGGCAAGAGATAAAGAAAAAAGAAAAACCGATAAGAGTAAAGGACGTCTGAATTACCTTTCAAATAGTCAGTATTCATGCTCGTGACTGAGACAATACCGTATAGAGAAGTCGAGTATTACCGTTCTGAGGACTGAGAAAACTGCGGTCGGCCGTGTTTACAACAGTGCTAGCTTGGATAGCTAGCCGGTGTGCTAACAGCTCTCGTGCTCCAGAGCCGTTAGCTTGGTTAGCTAGTATGCCAGCAGCCCACGTGTGGAGCCCGCTCCACTCTTCAGGGCCGCTAGCTTGGATAGCTAGCATGCTAGCAGGCCTCGCGTGAAGCCAGCCTCAGGTACCTGCTCCGGCCTCTCACTCTCCGTCGCTCGGGGTCTGCTCCACCGGGGCCGGTCTGTTCCTCTCAGTCGGAATGATTGTATTGCTTTTCCGAATGAAGTCTTCCGCCTCGGATGGTGACTTGAATAGACGGTTGCACGACACCTCTCCTCGTCCCGTCTTTACTTTCAGCGTTGCCGGGAACAGTAGGTATACCTCCACCGCCCTTTCCCGTGCTAGATCCATGGCCCTGGCAAAAGTTCTGCGGCGCCTCCTCTGTGTAGTCACTGAAGTCAGCGGCGAATCTCAGGGTACGGACATTCACTACCGGAGGATTCAACCTGGCCTCTTTCAAAATATGCTGTCTTGTCTGGAATCTTAGGCAGCAGAAGATGAATGTGCGAGGGTTTGTACACTTGCTCTTCATCACGGTAGTGAGCTCTCTCTATCTCGGGGCGGGCTACCTTCGGGAACCATTTCGGTATCATTTCCTCGAGGAACTTAATCGGCGCGTCCTCCTCCACTTCATCGGGTAGCCCGTATATTCTAACATTGCATCTCCTGCCACGGTCCTCCAGATCTGCCGATTTCATCTCAAAAGCCTGCAGTTTGTCCTCCAAGAACGATATCTCCGTGGCGTGGGTATCAGCCACCTCCACGACTGCGGATAGACTCACCTCCGCCATGGCTAACCGTGTGTCTATGCTGGTTACAGTCTCCTGCAGCGCATCCACTCTCCCGGTTAGCTTAGCCACGATAGCGTCTATTTCCTCACAGAATATCGACCTAATGAGCTCCTTATCCACGGCGTTCAGCGTTCCCATCCTGGTCTGCGTCTGTTTAGACATGATTCTAACGTCAAA
>NW_028174396.1:0-40000 GCF_963971535.1 Notolepis coatsorum | reverse complement strand
TTGTTTCCCCCCCTCCCCTATGTAAAGCGGCCTTGGGTCTTCTGAAAGGCGCTATATAAAACGAAGTTATTATTATTATTATTATTATTATTATTATTATTATTATTATTATTATTATTATTATTATTATTATTATTATTATTATTATTATTATTATTATTATTATTATTATTATTATTATTATTATTATTATTATTATTATTATTATTATTATTATTATTATTATTATTATTATTATTATTATTATTATTATTATTATTATTATTATTATTATTATTATTATTATTATTATTATTATTATTATTACCATGTGAATATGGTCAATGCTCTGTCGTCATCACACCTTACTTGGTTTTAGTTGTTCAGTTACAGTTGTAGGCCTATAATTACACAAACAGATTCCTGGTAGTGATGTGAAAACCAGCTCTGGCTTTGAGGTAGAGCCTGGAGTTCAGCATAGTCCACTATTCAAACAATACTTCATTGGTAATTTCACAATCAGTAGGATTGAGACAGACAGACACGCAAAGAGGAAACCATTAAACCCCTAGTCACGTTTGTAAGATATGTCAGTATGCTGAAAGACTAGTTAGGCTCTCATCATCATCATTAGGTGGCTTCTTCGTTCCGAAGGTTGCCTATCACTCTCCAACCCATTCTGTCCCCACTTCTTCTCTCCAACTCCGTGACTCCGCCTCTCACTCGGCTCCAATCACAGACGTCGTCTACCCAGCCTCTTCTTGGTCTTCCACTTCCTCTCTTTCCATCCACCTTCCCCATCACCACCTTCTTGAACATCTCCCCGCTGGATCCTCTCAGAACATGCCCGCAAGTAAGTGGTGGAAATTATATTGTAGAAAGCAAAGTCTCACTCTCTCTCTCTCTCTCTCTCTCTCTCTCTCTCTCTCTCTCTCTCTCTCTCTCTCTCTCTCTCTCTCTCTCTCTCTCTCTCTCTCTCTCTCTCTCTCTCTCTCTCTCTCTCTCTCTCTCTCTCTCTCTCTCTCTCTCTCTCTCTCTCTCTCTCTCTGTGTGTGTGTGTGTGTGTGTGTGTGTGTGTGTGTGTGTGTGTGTGTGCATCCAGTATGAGGAGCTCCGTTCTTTTCTTACCAGAAATAGGTCATCCATCAAGGCCTCTGGCTACCTCCATGCAACCCTGCTTCATCACCAATACTCTCTCTCTCTCTCTCTCTCTCTCTCTCTCTCTCTCTCTCTCTCTCTCTCTCTCTCTCTCTCTCTCTCTCTCTCTCTCCCTCTCTCTCTCTCTCCCTCTCTCCCTCTCTCCCTCTCTCCCTCCCTCCCTCCCTCTCTTCTCTCATTCCTTTGGTCTTTTCTCTCATTAACTCCCCTTTTCCCCCAGTCACCAAATTCCATAATTTCTCTTCTCCTTCTCTCTCTTTTTCATCCTGCCATATTCTCTCTATCCCTCCCCCTCCCCCTGTCTCCAGTAATGATGATAAGAGTAGGTCCCTGTATCTGTTCTTTTGTCTGAAAAGAGAGAGAGAGGGAGGGAGAGAGAGAGACACAGAGAGAGAAGAGCAACCAGGGAAGATTCCAGCAGTGGGTAATTGGCCTAAAGCCATTCCTCTGGCCCTCTGCTCTCTGAATAATGCATGGCCTTTTTTAATGAAGCAAAGCCTTTTTGTTGTCTTTTTTACTTCTCTGGGATGTAGGGTAAAATTACCATACTCCTGCGCCTGCATCTTAATAAGGGTTTGGTTACCGAACCTTGGCCGAGCTCAGAGCTAGGCCCCTGGTTAGTCTTTTTATCTCTGTTGAAATGTGACGCTGAGGAGAGTCATAACACACGTACACCAGCAACAAAAGCAAAAAGTGCAAAAGTGTATCTGGTTGAGGGGATGTGGTTTGATCAAAGGCTTTTTGCTGATATAAATATAGAAGCAGACTGGGGTGCTTTTCTTTTTCTATGCAGGCAATATCGCAGTCACCACGCTGATGTTTAAGGGAGCCATGAGTCAGCAGAGCCAGACAGCTGTGATGTACACAGATGCCAGACTTTTGTTAAAATAATTGTGACTATTCCTTTACCTAACCTAAGTGGTGTCCCCAGAAACCAGAGCCCGCCTATTTTTTTAAGCCTTTCACTACCACACTACCAAAGGGTTAACCCTTTCACTACCACTCTACCAAAGGGTTAACCCTTTCACTGTGACATAGAGAATGTTAACCCTTTCACTGCCACATGACAAAGGGTTAACCCTTTCACTACCACACTACAGAAGGTTAACCTTTCACTACCACACTACAGAAGGTTAACCCTTTGGTAGTGTGGTAGTGAAAGGCTTAAAAATGGGCATGCAAGAGCCCACGGAAACAGGGGGGGGGGTCTTTTTAGGGGGGCTCTGGTTTGTGGGGACACCACTGTTAACCTTCTGTAGTGTGGTAGTGAAAGGTTAACCATCTGTAGTGTGGTAGTGAAAGGTTAACGATAGGTTATGAATATAACCGTAGTTCTATGAATACTAGTGACGCTCAGCGTCATTCTGCACATATCTCACTTCGTGCATATGCACTGAATAAAAACTCACAATGTACCTTTACATACCAACATTCGTCTGGCCACACCCCTATCCACTACCTTCATAAGCAGGTCACTAGTATTCATAGAACTACGGTTATATTCATAACCTATCGTTCTATATCATACTAGCTTCCGCTCAGCGTCATTCTGCACAACGGGAGCTGAGCGGGAGCTTGAAGCTCGACAAATGTACCCCACTGAGGCCCCCCACAACCATCAGAACCGGGGAGGACAGAGCCCCCCGACCCTCCCTAATGGAGGATACCCTCCCTATTGGAGGACGGGAGGGAGACGGATCCGACCGTGCGAAGAGGAACTCGAGCAACTCAACGCATAGGGGGGGCAGACCGTGGCTTGACCCCACGACTACGCACACGCACAACCCACATGCCACCAGGGAACGAACGGAAGGAACAAACCTCGTTACCGCCCCCAAAATCACAGGGGGCAAGAGCAAACTCAACTCAAGGCCGTAGCAGCGGAGCGCGAAGGAAGACCCAGACCCACTGAAGGGACTGGATCCCCTGGAAAAAGGGGGCCCGGAGAGGTCAACGACGCCACAGCATCAAGACCTCACCAGGCGGTCACTAGTGACACCGCCCCCCACATCGCCAGCGTATTCGGACAGGGCCCATCCAAGAGCGGGCCCTTCCCCCCACTAGCACGCCGCCTGGCACACTGACCCTGGCATACTCAGGCAGTCAGCATGGCTGTAACTCGAACCACTCAAGAGGCTACACTACATCGGGAGCAGGCAGCGCACCGGGGAGACGACCTCCAGAAGAGGTCGATCCCTCAATCCAGGCAGCAGGCATTTGACCCGAGCCTGGAGCACTGCGGACGAGACAGGCGCCAAAGGGGTCAACTGAAAACAGTACCCCGGCGGAAGGGGCGTATGCTGGCATTGTTGCGCACCATGACAAAGCCTCCACCAAAAAAACCCGACCCAGAGGGGCAGAGGCAGAGAAGGCTGACACGATTGGCAGATGTCATGAACGTGCAGGGGCACACTCAACCGGGTAACCCGGGAGTTGACTCCGCTCCAACACACCAGGGAATCAACCACCCTCTTGGTACCATATGCAGTGGTTGTTCCAATAACCCCTCAAGAAAAAACTCCAAAACACACCTGCGGGTATACACTGGCTATACCGCAGTTCAAGTGTTTCAGTTTTCAAAAAGAGGTTATCCCAGGCCTACGGGTCGATGAAAACGACTTCGGACCGGGCCCGGCGGACCGGGACGTACACAGGGATGCCAGAGGAGTACTATAAAAACCACCTCAACAGCCCCCTCTCAGCCATGTGTAAGCGGGAGAAGAGAGGGGCAAAGAGAATGGAGAACCAAGCCCCTTTATGACAGCTGTCTCCATAACGCCCAACCCTGTCACACCTGGGCCGACCCGGCATTTTTCCCCCTGAAAAAAGCACAAGTCCCTCAGGGTACCAGAACAGAAGATCTGCGTCCCCGGCGGACAACGGGTTAACTGACCTGGACCAGCGTGACCAGACTCAGTCCCGTGCCCTAATCACGCCGACATCCCCACTCCAGGAGAGGGGGTAGGTACGCGTGTCGTAAACATTATAGAGGGCGCCACCCAGATGGTCCCATTTGTACCGCGCTTAGTGGCCCACCCCAAGGGCGTGAGACCCCTCTACCTATGTTTTGATCTATTCCGTTAACATCCCCCAGATATGAACGAGAATTCGTCGAGACAAACCTAGTAAACTGGCGCTCGGAAGAGACAAACTCCATCCCAGTTGCCCTATAAAAACGCCATTTTAATAACAAGCAACCAAGGCGCACCAGCCTCAAATGCGTGATTCCTATCAGAAACACCCAGAGCCAGCACTATGTACGCGTCGAGACCCAAGACACATCAATGGATAGTCTAACAAGACACCAGATACCGTTCCTCCAAGCCGCCTGGGGAACGACAAGAAGCCGCTTTTAAATTTTACCTTTTTCAGAAAAAGAAAAAATAATACGGACATGGGTCCCATGCGACGCGGCTGAGGGAAACACCACCCCATCAACCACACTTCATAAGAGGGGACGTTGAGCGACGTACCCCTATGATGGGGGGAAACCCACGACTCAACAGACCTATAAGGCGAGGAGTCAGGGAAACCCTAAACAATACCCCGTCCACCTACTCCAAAAAGGAGAGGACGGGGAACCCCCAGAGGGACTTCCCATGCGAGCTGTATAGATTGAAAAGAAATATTGCAACATTGAGCTATGTAACACTTGGGTTAGGACTCTCCGAGGAGGAGGCTCTGAACCAATACACACTCAATAATCGAATTGAATCGAATACACATACAATAGAGCAGAACTCCTTTTTGAAGTTCTACTCACCTTGACAATCTGAGGAGGAGGCTCTGAAACTCTGAGGAGACTCCCTCACTGGGAAGGAGGGTCCGAACTCACAGAAGGCACTTCTCCCTGAGGAGGAGCTTCGTGAGGAGGAGCTCTGACAACTCCCTGAAACAGATCCATAACATGGAACCTGAACAACTCACGGAAGTCTTACCAATAGAAACACGCTTAGTGACGTACTCTATGGCGGGGGAATTTCCGCGGTGCAAACCCCCCCCCTACCCTGTAACGTGCCGAACAGGAACCCTGAAGGACAGGGGGTTTTAACCCCTGACCAATCAGAAAAGGGGAGGAAAGGATTACCAGTTCACCCCTTTACGACCCCTCACCCCTGATACGATGTAATGACAAAGTAGAGCCATGACCCAGTCATAGCCTGCTACATGAAGCATTAACAGCTTCACATAGCTCATGTGCTAACCTGCTATCTGAATTTTACTAAGGAAAAAACACAGAACAGAGAGGGCCCCTTTAAGAGCCCCGGTACCAGACTTACACATGTGCTTCTGTGGGCCAAAACCTAATCCAGTTGTAGATCTCAACGACACACACAACCCTTCATCACAACAAAAAATGGAAAAAGTACACTCTTACTACAGAGGAACGCCGTTTTTCATAACGAGAGAGACATAAGTCCTTGATTACGTATTGGCCACAGGCCTTGCTAAGCACACATGATAGTGACCAAACAACCTTTTCCCTAGGAAAATAACCGTTTCTCAAGCGGAAGCACAACCCCAGCAGCTTAAGCTGAGGGTTACATCGTATCCCCACAAACACAGTGACACAATATATTGTAAACAAACATGTCTGAGAGGAGGGGGGGGGAAGCCCCAGGGAAACCGGGGGGGTCACCCCTCCTACCTTACCCTTGATACGACCAGGTTGAACAGGTACCCCTGTTAATATGTGAACATGCTGTTCATTGTCATCACAGGCTGAGAAAAGGATTGGTTCCTCAATCACATGTCACTAAGCATAGCTTCACAGGTTAATTTACCCACTTAGTTGTGAGTTCACCCACGTTACAAACGTTACATGAACACACATGTTCTCATCACAACTAACTAGTTCATTTTTACACATGTAAAAACCAACAGCGATTTTCTATGGAGAGAGAAGCTATACCAGTGACAAGACAATTCACACACAACACGCATCATATCCTCAATGTATTGCAGCAACACACGTTTTGGAAACATCGTTATTACAAAACATTTAGAAGGGAAGGAAAGAAGAAGTGTTTAAAGTCCGGTCAGTACTCCTACCTCCACCCTGAGCGCAGGCCGAGAGGACTGCAACACTGGTTAACGGGACACCGAAGTCGAACCTGGCATCTCCTGCGTTGGTGACGAGGGTAATGTCCGCTACGCCACCCAGCCGCCGTTCTCCATGTTGACGAAGTCCTCGCTGGCATGGCACCCGGGTGTAGGGTCGACTAACACCCTCTGTCAAAGATGACGTCATAGTCAGAGTGTTTAAGGTATGTTATAGTCACAGTAACGTTCAACAGTGTAGCATTAAGCCGCCCGACTGATAGCAACAAGCTAACGTTTCCTAGCCTAGTGACACAACGGGCTAGCGCCGCAGCTAACAGCTGACTGGCTAACAGTAGGCCACAAACTAGCACGCAAGCTAAGCAGCTATCACCTGAACTGTACACAACGACATAACAAGCCACACTTCAGACAGGCCGCCCCCTGAAACCCCCCTCATCCTAAGAGAGAAGAGAAAAAGAAATGTCAAACACAGTTTTCAACAGTGATTTACCAGACATACAGCGGAGTCGGCTCAATTCCCATATGGGCTGCAGCCGACTTAAGCATGGAACTACCGATAAAGAAGATCCATGCCCACATTTCCTCGTGCTTTAGGGTGTACTTCCACATTCATGTGAAAGATGGGGCCTGCACGGGACAGAGAAGCATCCGCTTGTCCAGAGAATCCCGGGTTCAACCAGGTCTCGGTCGCGGCCCACTAGTTTGACCATCATGAGCGTCAGACCAAGATCCTCCGTCCGCCGCCTAAGAAGCCGAGCAGAGGACCCCAATCTGGGGCCGGCCTTCGTAAAATTGTCAGCTAACCCCCATAGCACTAGCAGACAACTAGTGCTCGCAAGCAAAACATTACTCACCCAGCTCGGAAGCAACCAGTTTCTCACAACAGCCGGTGCCTCCCACAGTCCAGCTGTATGACCGGAGGTTCAATACCTAACCAGCCGCAGCAAGGAGGACTGCAGGTGGGGAGTATATTAGCGACGCAAGCCCCTAATACGAAAAAGCCGGTGGAGGTCAGAATGATCATCATCTTCCAGACACTCCAGTGACGAAGACATTATCGCCGTATTTTCTCGAAATAGTGAGAGAGAAAATAAAGATATAACGTCCTTGTTCTTCCTTTCTTCAGATAAATACTTTCTTTCCCATTTCAAGTGATTGGTATACAGGCACTCTCTTAGGGTGAAATTTGAGAAGGAGATGAGTGTGTGGCCCCACCCCTGCTTATGTAGGTAGCAGATGGGGGTGTGGTCAGACGGATGATGGTATGTAAAGGTACATTGTGAAGTTTTTATTCAGTGCATATACACTGGAGCAAGATATGTGCAGAATGACGCTGAGCGGAAGCTAACACGATATAGAACCTTCTGTAGTGTGGTAGTGAAAGGTTAACCATCTGTAGTGTGGTAGTGAAAGGTTAACCTTTTTAGTGTGGTAGTGAAAGGTTAACCATCTGTAGTGTGGTAGTGAAAGGTTAACCTTCTGTAGTGTGGTAGTGAAAGGTTAACCATCTGTAGTGTGGTAGTGAAAGGTTAACCTTCTGTAGTGTGGTAGTGAAAGGTTAACCTTCTGTAGTGTGGTAGTGAAAGGTTAACCATCTGTAGTGTGGTAGTGAAAGGTTAACCTTCTGTAGTGTGGTAGTGAAAGGTTAACCTTCTGTAGTGTGGTAGTGAAAGGTTAACGATAGGTTATGTATATAACCTAGTTATATGAGTACTGGCTGAGCGTCCCGCTCTTAAGCTTATCGAGATATACCTCATCTCATGTACCTATTGTACTCCATCACGAATAAAAACCAGTACACCCACACCTGTCGGGTCCCGCCTCTATGGAGGCGTAGCCTATAAGACAGTAGGCATGGTCACCAATACACTCTTCCTCGCCAAAATCTCGTTTCCAGTAAAGATCCCTCAAGGGGACTCAGGGCCGCTTAAGAGCGGGACGCTCAGCCAGTACTCATATAATTAGGTTATATACATAACCTATCGTTATATATCGTACTTGGCTTATCGCGTCCCGCTCTTAAGCTTATCGAGATATGGGTAAGAGCGGACGCGAGGCCCGACCAATGTACCCCCTGAGGACCCGTAAGCCCACATCAAGGGGTTTGGGGAGTCCTGTCACCCCATCCTTCCTAACAAAGGGGGGGCGCAGTCAACTCCACCGGAGTGCGAGCAAGGAGGAACTAGAACCCCTTGAACACACAGCACAGGCGGAACCACGTGTGACTTAACACACTGTGGCCCATACCCACACACTCCTGCTACTCGACCAAGGGACGGGAAGCAGGAAAGGCCACAGACCCCAGAACCGCCTGGGAGACAGAACCCCCGGTCATGTCCATGAGGTAAAACCTTACAAAGGGGCCCGGGGAGGACCATGAAGCTGCAGCACAGATGTCCTCCACCGAAGCCCCACCCAGGAGAGCGGCAGAGGCAGCCACCCCACGAGTGGAGTGCGCCCTGACGCCCCCAGGGGGATCCTGCCCAGCCAACGTGTAGCAGAGGGCAAAGCCCTCGCACAACCAACGAGACAGGCGCTGTTTTGACAGTGCCTTACCGGCACGATAACCACCGTGACAGACAAAAAGCTGGTCGGTAACCCTGAAGTCCTGAGTACGGCTGAGATAAATTCCCAAAGCACGGACTGGACATGACAGGTGAAGGCCCGCATCTAACTCACTAGTGTGAGGAGGAGGACGAAACGCCTGAACCACAATATCCCGGGAGCGGAAGGAACTCCGGATATTCTTAGGCATGAAAGCAGGATTAGGTCGCAGAGTGGCACCGCAATCGGCCCGAAAAGACAGGCACTCTGGACCTACCGAAAGAGCACAGAGCTCACTCACGCGTTTAGCGGAGGTGACAGCTAGCAGGAACGCGGTCTTGAAGGACAGCTGTCCCAACGGCGCCTGCTCGAGCAGCTCAAACGGGGCCAAGGACAACCGACCGAGGACCAATTGAAGATCCCAAGTCGGAGCCAAAGAGCGTTGCACCGGCTTAACGCGTCGAGCGCCAAGCAGGAAACGCTTCACAAGAGGGTGGCTGAACAAGACAGTTCCCTCAAACCCCTCATGATATGAGGATATAGCCGCCGCATATACCCTCACCGTCGAAGCCGACAGTCTACCAAGGAGAGACTGGAGATAACTCAGGACAGCATCCAGGGGGCAAGAGACTGGGTCCCAGCCCCCCGCCTTACACCACTCTTGGAACATACGCCATCTGCCCGCGTAAAGCGCGACAGTGGAGGGAGCATGTGCATTCCGGATGGTATCAACCACAGGAGGGTCCATCCTCTCCAGACTCACCCTCCCACCAGCCACACCAACAGGCGTTGGCCCAACATCGGGTACTCGAACAGTGACCCGTTGTGCTGTGAGAGGGCCGTCGCCGACCAAGGAATAACCCAAGGAGGAGCGACCAGAAGCTGGATCAAGACCGGGAACCACACTGCCGTGCCCCGGTCCGGTGCGACCAGGATCACCGTCCTGCGCTCCCTCCGTATCCGCTCCAACAGCTGACCCAACAGCTGTACAGGAGGAAAGGCGTACAGAAGACCGGGCGGCCATGGAAAGGTCGAGAAGGCATCCACTCCCAAGGGGGGATGATCTGCTCGACTGACCGAGAACCACAAGGGGCACTTGTGAGAGTGTCGGCTCGCAAACAGATCTACCGAGGCCTCCCCGAACCGATCCCAGATCTGTCCGACTATGTCGGGGCGGAGTTCCCACCCGTCGCGACGAGGACCGCCCCGAGACACCATATCCGCGCCCATATTCTCTGCCCCAGGAATGTGGAGCGCCCTCAGACTGCGCAGCCTGCGAGATGCCCATAGCCAAAGTTCGACCGCCGCCCGGTGCAGATGGATGGAACGAGTCCCACCCTGCCTGTTGATATACGCCGCTGCCGTCACACTGTCTGTCCTGACCAAAACGTGCTCGCCTACCACCAGGTGGTCGAACCGTTTGAGGACCAGGAGGACCGCCTTCAATTCCAACACATTGATGTGCGGGGCAGATGGGCCAGCATGAACCGCCGTCCAGCTGCCCCCCACTGCGTGGGTCCGACACGTCCCTACCCAACCCGTGAGAGAGGCGTCGGTGAAGACCGCAACGTGTGAGCGCTTGCTGCCCATGGGGACCCCAATGGTGAGGATACCCAGCCTTTTCCAATGGGCGAGATCTCCCCATATCGACAAAGGAACCGTCAACCGTTTCCATTTGTCCCTCACCGGATCTATTCTCATAGAGAAAAACCACCTCTGTATCCTCCTCATGAAGAGGAACCACCGTGACCGTCCCTCCCAGACGGAAACCCCCGAGCGCGTGACGGATAGACACCTGGCGCTGCTCCGAGAGGGTTACAATCATGGGCCTCGACCTCAACGTCAAGCCCAAGTACTCCACCTGTTGACTGGGAAGAGGTGTACTCTTCTTCCAATTCACAGCAAAACCCAGCCTGGTGAGGAATTCCACCACCAGCCTGGTATGAGACCTGGCAACCTCCTCCGAACGACTGAGGAGTAGAATGTCGTCGAGATAGAATAGAACCCGTATCCCCCGACGACGTAGAGGCTCCAGTGCAGTCGCCACGCACTTGGTGAATGTGCGGGGAGCCAGAGAATAGCCGAACGGCATCCTCTGGTACTCGTACGCTACGCCCTGAAACAGGAACCGTAGGAAAATCGGGATGTGAAAATACGCATCCTTCAGGTCTATGGAGGTGAACCAGTCTCCCCTTCTGACAGCAAGCAGAAGGAGTTTGACGGTCAACATCCTGAACGGTCTCGCTACAATCATACGATTGAACGCGGACAGATCCAGTATAGGTCTGACCCCCCCTGTTTTCTTGGGTACCAGAAAATAACGGGAGTAGACGCCTGACATCGCGTCCTCTCTCGGAACCACGACGGCGGCCTGCTTCGCCAACAGAGATTGGATCTCGTCGGCCAGGGCTGTCACTGCTTCTGACCCTGACAACAGGGTCGGCACCAAACCTGAGAACGGAGGGTGGGGTTGTGCGAACTGCAACACAAGCCCCTCCCTCAATGTTCTCTCTATCCACCCCTCCAAATGGCATTCTTGTCGCCATATGTGAAAATAATCCCACAGCGCACCCGCCGTCAACTGACGCTGGGCCGCAAGGAACAGTAGATAGCTGGCCCGGTCCCTCCCGCTGTGCGACGCACCCAAGGGGGAACCCCGACAGAAAGGGCCGGTTTGATACGGGAGAAGCTGTCATCAAACCGGTTGACACACCCCCCCCCCCTGAACACCCCTCTAGCGCATGCTGAGGAGCTGTTCCGCAGCTAGACACGCAAGGCAGGAGGACCCCATGGGCTCCTACACGCCGAAGCCCTGCAGTGATATTGCTACCACCCAAATCACGCTCGCCTCTTCTTTGCAGACCACTGCCGCTGTAACGGGAGTGGGAGGCATCAGCGCGATACCCCGCCCGGCGAAGGCGAGGCCGGGGTAACCCTTGCTGTACATTCAACAGAAGAGGTCTCGAGTCCCCCTGCTGACCACCGTAGCTAGTGGCAGCTGTAACACCAGGCTCATCCATCACACAACGTGTGGTGCAGGAGCCACGCGACAGAACATTCTCACAGACAGACCCAGGCTCAGCCATCAACTGGGTGTCAGCCCCTGTCCCCATGAGAAGTGAAGAATGGGGCCGCATGCGCTTCAAGGAAGGTTCGCGGCCCGCAGCCAAAGGAGAACGATCAGAGCCCCGCTTCCGTGGGTAACAGAGAGAGGATTGAACGGGGAGCGGGCTGCTCGCGGCAAAGTGACGACGGCTTGTTTTACCAAACTCGAATTCACCCAAAATGGCCGATCCCTCGGCCCCCAAAGGCTGTCGGCCTTGTGGAACCCTGTTGACTCTCCACCCAGGGCACCACTGGCGGGGGAAACATGGCCGCCTGTCGAGGATCTCGCCACAGTCGTTGACGAGACCGTGCTCCCACCTCTGGCTGCACAGCGTGAGGCGGTGTAGGACCCAGACCAACAACCGCCTGCGCCTCCACAGAATGACCAAAAAGACCTTCTGTGGAAAAAGGAGTCGTGAGGAGAGAAAACCTATCCTCTTCCCCAAGAGGAGATTGCTCCAACCAAACATGCCTAACAACAAACGTTGATAGCATCCTAATCCTCCCCGCAGTTATAGCTTGCGACTGAGTCAAGATCTCTATAACACCACAAACATGCAACATGTTTACAATGTCGGCTGGACCCATAGTCCTACTACCCGACGCCAATGTGGATAGGAAACTAGCCAGCTGAGCCATAACACTGGCCGCCGCTAAATACCATCCTGCAGCAGTATAACACTCATCCGTCCATACTGCCACCCTCCGAGCCGATGCGCTCTCAAGCATCGGCCGGGTGGGACATCGTTCATCCCCGCCGGGGCACAGGAACAAAGCTACCTGGCTACGTAGCCACGGTACACCCGGCCTGCACCCAGTTGTTAGCCCGTTTACCCGTAAAAAAGGTAAATAGGACTCAGCGAAACCCCCCACATTAACAACCGACTGACCTTCATCAATGAAGCGGGCAAGAGGAGGGAAAAGCGGAATTGTCCCGCGGCGGGGATCATTAGAACAATGACCCATTTCAGCGTCAACATTAGCATTAGCAGTAGTAGCATTATTAGCATTAGCGTTAGCAGCGTGCTCCAGGATTGCCAGGAAAACGTCCACTGCAGTGGAACGTTCACCAAGCCACCCCGGCCCTGGCGCCGAAACATACTCCACAGCATTACCAATACCAACATTGATGCCTGATGACACAGGGCATACCTTTGTACAAGCCGGCTCGATAGCCAAACCTTGTACGCTGCCCCTTGGTCTGCTGCCGTCAGACGAGGAAACATCAACACAGGCCCGTCGTGTCGCTGAAACATGCCTCGAAGATGCCAGGGGTAAGCAAACCTCCGGTAAGCTTTCAACATTACGTAATTTCTCTAATCTTTTCATAACAACTAGTTAACATAAGGTGCACTGCATCCGCTATGATGGAAACGAAAATAGAGGAAGAGTGTATTGGTGACCATACCTACTGTCTTATAGGCTACGCCTCCATAGAGGCGGGACCCGGCAGGTGTGGGTGTACTGGTTTTTATTCGTTTATTATTTATTATTTTATTCGTGATGGAGTACAATAGGTACATGAGATGAGGTATATCTCGATAAGCTTAAGAGCGGGACGCGATAAGCCAAATACGATATATAACCATATGTAGTGTGATAGTGAAAGGTTAACCTTCTGTAGTGTGGTCTATCTAGGTCGTCCTCGGACGGGCCCTCCATCGGTGCTTCCAGTCATCCCGATCCTCCATGCATCTGGCTAGCTCGCCGGTGCTTTCTGTTCCCACATCTCTCCTGAGTACGTCCACGTAGGTTAACGTGGGACGTCCTTGTGATCGATGCCCGTGTGTTGGTTCCCACAGCACAAGTTTGCTGGTTGGCATCGTGGTAGTGAAAGGTTAACTACGCCTCACTGCTGACATCGACACATATCACAACCTCTTGTTAACATTCTCCAAAACCATTACTAATGCCAAAGCTTCTTTCTTTCACCATAGGATCGAGGCCTCTGCCAAGAATCTTCGCAAACTGCATGCTACCATGTCCTCCCTCCTCACTCCCCCCCCACCTCCTCCTCCCTCATCTTTTTCTGCCGAAGACTTTGCGATCTTCTTTGAGGAAAAAGTGGAGAACATCCGCAGCTCCTTCTCCCAACCCCCACCCATTCCAAACGCTGAATCGAGAAACTCATCCTTCACTCTGTCATCTTTCTCTCCCATTACAGAAGCCGAGACCCTGACACTGGTAACGTCGAACCGTCCGACTACATGCCAGCTGGACCAGCTACCCTCCCCACTCCTCCAGACCATAGCACCGGACATCCTCCCATTCCTAACTGCAACCATCAACTCCTCACTCAACTCGGGGGTGGTCCCCACCTCCCTAAAACAAGCCAGAGTCACGCCCCTCATAAAAAAACCAACCCTGAACCCCACCGTCATAGCCAACTATCGCCCTGTCTCTCTTCTCTCCTTCCTTTCTAAAACACTTGAACGTGCTGTATCCAACCAACTTACTGCTTATCTCTTACAGAATGACCTCCTAGACCCCAATCAGTCTGGCTTCCGGACTGGCCACTCCACAGAAACGGCCCTCATTGCGGTCACAGAGGCACTTCACTTAGCAAAAGCGAAAGGCCTCTCCTCTGTCCTGATTCTCCTAGATCTATCTGCAGCCTTCGACACAGTCAACCATCAGATCCTCCTCGCGGCCCTCGCAGGAATGGGAGTGGCTGGATCTGCGCTGACATGGCTGACATCATACCTCAATGACCGCTCCTACCAAGTGTCATGGAGAGGGACTCTGTCGGCCACCCGCCCCCTCCGGACGGGTGTCCCCCAGGGCTCGGTCCTAGGACCCCTTCTCTTCTCCCTCTACACTAAATCACTGGGTAACATTATCACATCTCATGGCTTCTCATATCATTGTTATGCCGATGATACTCAACTCTTCCTCTCCTTCCCTCCCTCAGATATCCACGTCTCTGAGCGGATCTCGGCCTGTCTGTCCGACATCTCCGCCTGGATGACGACCAACCACCTCAAACTAAACCTAAGCAAAACAGAATTGCTCCACCTGCCGGCCAAATCCTCCCCCCTGACCGACCTCTCCATCACAGTCGAGAATGCAGCTGTGACCGCGTCGCCGACCGCCAAGAACCTTGGTGTTGTCCTCGACGACCAGTTGAACTTCTCTGCTCACATCGCAGCGACAACCAGAACCTGCAGATTCCTCCTGAGCAACGTCAGAAGGATACGCCCCTTCCTGACAAAAGAAGCCACCCAACTCCTCGTCCAATCAACAGTCATCTCCCGCCTCGACTACTGCAACGCACTGCTAGCTGGCCTCCCGGCCACTGCCACCAAGCCTCTTCAACTCATTCAAAATGCAGCGGCCCGCCTGATCTCAAACCTACCGAAGTCAGCCCATGTCACCCCACTTCTTAGGGACCTGCACTGGCTCCCCATTGCTGCACGTATCCGCTTCAAGGCCCT
Organism: Notolepis coatsorum; assembly: GCF_963971535.1. Classification (NCBI taxonomy): domain Eukaryota; kingdom Metazoa; phylum Chordata; class Actinopteri; order Aulopiformes; family Paralepididae; genus Notolepis; species Notolepis coatsorum. The sequence goes on along the minus strand of NW_028174396.1, from coordinate 24,716 downwards.
CGACCTAGCATACCGTGCGGCAAAGGGAACCGCTCCCGCCTACCTCCGGTCAATGGTCTCTAACTACACACCCTCAAGACCCCTACGCTCTGCGTCTTCTGGCCGCCTCAGATCTACTCCTATCCAAGCTCCCGGAGGGTCATCAAAGAGAAGCCGCCTATTCTCAGTCCTTGCCCCACAATGGTGGAATGAACTACCCATCCCAGTTAGGACAGCCGAATCCCGTCCAATCTTTCGCCGTCGACTAAAGACTCACTTCTTCAACCATTATCTGAAATGATAAAAAAAAAATAAAAAAAAAATAAATAAAAATCTAACCCCGACTAACCTTAATGTCATGCACTTGTCCTAATAAACTAACCTACACTGTAACACGCAACACTTTGATGAACATTGTTACTCAGCTGATAGAGTTATACCCTTCTTGCTGTCTTGTCGCACAGAACTTGTAAGTCGCTTTGGATAAAAGCGTCAGCTAAATGACTAAATGTAAATGTAAATGTTAACCTTCTGTAGTGTGGTAGTGAAAGGTTAACCTTCTGTAGTGTGGTAGTGAATGTCGGGAAGGCTACATTTTGGCGAGGGAAAACCTTTCAGGGCCATTTTGTGCTGGTGGTAGTGAAAGGTTAACCTTCTGTAGTGTGGTAGTGAAAGGTTAACCTTCTGTAGTGTGGTAGTGAATGTCGGGAAGGCTACATTTTGGCGAGGGAAAACCTTTCAGGGCCATTCTCAAAGCGGTCCCATGACCTCTCACCTCAAGATATCTGAATGATACCCAGGAGTCTCCCCTTTAGTCGCCCAATTAAGGCTAATCCCATGAAGTTTTGGGGCAAAACCATGCAGTTTTTCCACATGTAATACAAATGTGATATTTCCACCTATTTTACAAATGATGTATTTGCCTATTTCTGCATACTGTGTCCCTAAACAATGCATAATAGCGTAATAATAATAATAATAATAATAATAATAATAATAATAATAACAATGATAATAATCATCATGATCATCATAATAATCATAATAATAGAGACTCCTGTGGATCCAATGAGCCCAATTGTATTAATGTGTGATGATGTTAGTCCCCATAGTAGCCATTTCAATGTAGTGAGACAATTTTTTTTAAACTTGACCGCAGTGTATAAATGTTGTGACCTATGCCTAGATATATTGAAAATAACGGTTTCTGAGCCATTTTCATAACAGAAGTGTTCGCCATCCAATTGCTGAAGAAACCTACCATTAAGCATGGGTATAATGTCCCAAGCCTCTATACACCTATAGTATTTTAATAATTTGAATAAGTGACATTCAAAACATGCATCTCAAATGGTTCATTAGGGTACCAGGTCTCCATTGGTGTAGGGCACCTACTGCAGACTTTGACCATGACCTTGGTGGGGCATGCCCCCGGACCCGGTAGAGTTCAAACTCTGGGGACGCCCCTGCCTAACAAGCATAATACAGGACACATTTCAAAGGGCAAGTTTTAAAGGATTACATTTTCTGCTTGTTCCAAATGCTGCAAGGTTTCCACATAAATCTAAATTTAAATTAGGGATGTATCTAAACCGGCAAGGTTATTGGATATCCAGCCGATTTCAGGCTAAAACAGGGTATCGTATCGAAAACCTTCTCTCATATTAAAATGAAATAGCAAGAGCCGTGTGTAACATGGCAGAAAATAATCTGTGGGAAATGTTCTGCATGTTTGGCACATAAAAAAAGCATGTTAGGTCTCTCTCAGAGAGAAGAAATTATATCTCAATTATTTTTGCCCAATGACCCCAAACTAATGATAAAAAGTTCTTACGGCTTACCCTAAGAACCTCTCAGTCTGATACCCATGCAGACCGGAGCCGTCGCTGTGTCCCAGACAGGCTGGAGTCTGGGGGTGGGTGAGGCTGTCCTCCAGTGCACGGGGCAGAGACAGGCTGGAGTCTGGGGGTGGGGTGAGGCTGTCCTCCAGTGCAGAGAGAGAACATTCCTCACCGGGGCATGTGGAACCGTTCCCTTAATCCTTACTGTACACCAACTTTCATCTGCAGGGAACGGCTCTGAACGGGTACTGAACTGTGATCAGGCCCGGCGCTGGAGCGCTGGGAACCGTGCGCGGGGGGGGGGGGGGGGGGGGGGGGGGGCTCGGTTGGAGCTTGGAGAAGAAGGTGGTGTAGAGAAGGAAAAAGGGAGGAGGGAGATGGATACGGTACATACGACTGTTGAGATCGGTATAATGCTGAGAGGTTTTTCAGGATTTCGTGAAAAACAGCCTCATTTAGTGTAAAAAAAAAATTTGTATGTGTTTCATAGGTCCTAGGGTCATGAAACTGGCTCACTCACATGATAGAGAACCATGTAAACATTAATTCCCAGTAAATTCCCCAAACTGGGAGATAAGTGGTTTTCACTCGACAGCGAACACTATATATTTAACTCTTAGGTTCAGTAGCTGGTAGGCCTATTCTAATTTACATTTACATTAAATAATTTAGCTGACGCTTTTATCCAAAGTGACTTACAAATCTTGTACAACAAGTCAGCAGGAAGGGCACACCTCTGGCGGCTAAGGTTAAGTGGCATTGTTCGTCTAGCAATGCCGAGCTTGAGTGCATAGTAGTATAGACATATTTAGCATAGTAGGTAGTAGTATATGTATAGTAGCATAGTAGTTTCAAGTTTCAAGTTTCTTTAATAGTTGTCATACAGAAGTACAGAATACTTTTGTACAAAATGCTTCTTACTGTTGCGCTCCAGAGACTGTGCATGACAAGATAAGTATGAAATAAAAACATAGTAAAAATTAGAAGAAAAAAAAAGAGGTCACAGTGTTCAGTTTAGACATATGTACAATGTTCGTAGACGTAGTTACCATACAATATACAATACTGTGCAGTGTACTAATATACAATACTATATAGTGCAAGGCATAAATGGACAAGGTGCAGTTTAGGTACAATTCACAGTAGGTGTACGAGTTGTAGTGCAAATCCTTTATCAATAAATATAAAGTGTAAGTGTGTTTGTGTGATCTAAAGTGTGGAGAGTGGGTGCTGCAGTGTGTTGTTTGTTTGAGTGAGTGTGTGTGTGCGTGTGGGTGTGTGTGCTGTGTGCATTTGATGGTTGTTGCATAGTGATTATTGTTCGTTTAGCGATTATTGTTCGTTTAGCAGCCTGATGGCCTGGGGATAGAAGCTCCTTCTGAGTCTTTCTGTGCTCGCCATAAGACTCCGGTATCGCTTGCCTGACGGCAGCAGTTCAAAGAGGCAGTTGTTCGGGTGGCTCGAGTCCTTAATAATTCTCTTAGCCTTCCCCTTGCACCGCTTGTTGTAAATGTTCTGGAGGGTGGGAAGCCCCCCTCTAATTGTGCGTTCGGCTGAACGTGTCACTCTTTGTAGTCTGCTACGGTCTTGTGCAGTGCTATTCCCAAACCAGGAGGTGATGTTGCCGGTCAGGATGCTCTCTATTGTACATGAGTAGAAGTTCCTAAGGATCTTCTGACTGACTTGGAACTTCCTTAGGCGCCTGAGGAAGTAGAGGCGTTGTCGTGCCTTCTTCACAACACTGTCAATGTGTGTGGTCCATGTCAAGTCCTCGGATATGTGGGCTCCGAGGTACTTGAAACTGTTCACTCTCTCAACTGGTGCCCCGTCGATGCTGAGGGGGCTGTAGTCCTTGACCCCCGACCTCCTGAAGTCCACAATCATCTCTTTTGTTTTGCTGACGTTCAGGGAGAGGCAGTTCTCCTGACACCACTGTGACAGGTTCTCTACCTCTTCCAGGTAGGCCCTTTGGCAGATAGTAGTATGGACATAGTAGAATAATAGTAGAATAGAAGTTTAAAAATACTATTTTATTTAAATTCAGATATTGATAGAAGAAGACAGGTTTCAGCTGTCCTGACTGATGAGAAGAACAGAGAATAGCCTGTTTTGTTTTGATGACCCCCCAAGAGCCTGAATAGAAGTTGATCTCAGGCGGCCAGAAGATGCAGAGCGTAGGGGTCTTGAGGGTGTGTAGTTAGAGACCATGGATCGGAGGTAGAGGGGAGCCGTTCCCCTTGCTGCACGGTATGCCAGGTCAAGGACCTTGAAGCAGATTCATGCGGCAATGGAAAGCCAGTGCAGCTCTCTGAGAAGTGGTGTGTGTTCACTGGTAGATTGGAGATCAGGCAGGCTGCTGCATTCTGTACCTTAAGTACCTGAGTTGAAGCACCTTGGTGGCACAAGTATGGAAGCAAATGAGTGACAGAAGTATTTGAATTTGATCAGACACCGAATTTATAGCATTGAAAATAAATACTTTGAAAACTTGTATCTGAATTTTTTCAGACACCGAATTTATAACATTGAAAATAATTACTTTGAAAACATGTATCTGAATTTATGCATCGAATTTTTTACATTGCATTTTATACACCGCAATTATGCATCGAATTTTTTACATTGAATTTGATTATGCATTCGAATTTTTTACATTGAATTTTAAACATTGAATTTTTATTTCACATACTGTAGGTAAATTCAGAGCAAAAAAATTCAGATACATGATTTTCAAAGTAATTATTTTCAATGCTATAAATTCGGTGTCTGAAAAAAATTCAGATACATGTTTTCAAAGTAATTATTTTCAATGCTATAAATTCGGTGTCTGAAAAAATTCAGATACATGTTTTCAAAGTAATTATTTTCAATGCCATAAATTCAGTGTCTGATAAAATTCAAATACTTCTGTCACTCATTTGCTTCCATACACAAGCCGGTAACCAGCTAGCGAGACGAGACATCATTTTTTTCCTTCTATTTTTCAAAAACAAACACAACATTGACGACAACAAAAATATCAAACAGATCCAAAACCCGATAAAATACAAAATATAAATAATAAATCTGTGTTATATATAAATCTAAGCTAATAATACTAAATAAAAATAAAAATAAATAACAACAGGTAAAAAGTAACAAGTAAAAATGTTAAATAGCAATAACAAATACAAATAATAAAGACCTCACAAACAACACAGACGACATTAGACGCTAGACAGACAGACAGACATTCCTCCCCCCCTCCCCTAGACCGCCAGGACCAGACTCCCCAGGACCGACACCCCACCCCTACTCCGCCACTACATGGAGTTCTTGACTAACTCGGCCGCAGCAGTCCACAACTCTATGCCCGCTTGTCCAACCCCAACCATCCGAGCAGTAGAAATCTCCAGATATATAACGTCCAGGAATGTCAAGGACCAATTGATTACCTTGAGATTCCCAGGCTCTTTCCATCTCATGGCAACAAGCTTTTTAGCTGCTGTGATGCCTGCCAGGATGATCCTTTTCTGTTGTATGGTTGTTGGTAACAAAGATACATTGTTTAGCAGTAATGTTGTTGTTGTGACTGGAATCGAAATATTACAGATGCCCGAGAGTTTAGCTGTTGTTATAGCTTTCCAAAAACGGGCCACAGGTGGGCACTCCCAGACCATATGCATATACGTACCAGTGGCTCTTGAGAGCATAGCGTGCATCGAGAGTAGGCCACCAGTCCCATATAACAGTTTCCTAGGTGTGAGATACGTCCTATGAATATAATTACAATTAATTTGTTGATGATTAGGGTTGCGGGAGGCTAATATAGCATTTGTCCAAACGTCATCCCAGTCAAACTCAGGGTCTAGGGATGTCCCCTCGCCAGACTGTATCTAAAGTAATTTTTATGTATGTGGATTTGATTAAGCGTATAGAAATCTGAGACGAACCCTCTTGTGGATGTCCTGTCACCGATAAGGCCGACAAAAGGGTGTGGGTACAAGGAAGAATGATTAGCCAGTTATGTCATAGAACTCTTTTAGGTCCTGAAATGCTCGAAGACCTTTTTTATCAGTCTTTCAGAGTATGAATTCCCCTCTTCTCCTATTTGGGAATATTAATAGGTTTGTGCCCAATGAGTAGATATGCTGGTTATGAAAAATTGGAGAGTCGAGGTGTCATGGGCATTTAACCGCACAGGACCTCTCTACATTACGCCACGTTTGGATAACGTGAGATATGATTGGTCCATATCTTAGCTGGCATTTTGATATAGGCATAGTGGTGTATACTACATCCTGTAGTCTTTGTGGTGAGACCGCTGTTTCCTACGTTGAGTGGTAGTTCTTTTGATTCTCTGGCATTTATTATTCCAAATGAATTTGGATATCATAGTTTGGATTTTACGCCAGTGGTGCGAGACGAGACATTATTGTTGATTGTAGGAGGTGTTTAGTGGCTTCTTTTGTCAGGAAGTGGCGGATCATTCTCACGTTGCTCAAGAAGAATCTGCAGGTTCTGGTTGTTGAGGCGATGTGAGCAGAGAAGTCCAGCCGTCCGTCAAGGACTACACCTAGGTTCATGGCGGTCGGAGATGGACCCACAGCTACGTTCTCCACTGTGATTAAAGGGTCGGTCAGTGGGGAGGATTCAGCCGGCAAGTGAAGTAGCTCAGTTTTGCTCCGGTTCAGTGGTTGGTCATCATCCAGGCGGAAATGTCGGACTTTGAGACATCGTATCTGAGAGTGGAAAGGAGAGTGAAGTGAAAATGTTACCCAGAGATTTGGTGTAGAGAGACAGTGGAGGGGGTCAAGGACTGGGCCCTGGGGCACACCTGCAGATAGGGTGCCTCTCCATGACACTTAGTAGGACCGGCCATCAAGGTAGGATGACAGTCAACCAGACCCTCCTCACATCCCTTGCAGAAAAGGGAGTTGTAGGTTCTGCACTGGCATGGCTGTGTTGAAGGCTGCTGACAGGTCGTAAGGAAGGAAGGAAGTTGAGAGGGCTGTAAGGAGGGTGGAGGCTGCCATATCTGAAGGGAGAGTGGAGACAGTCTCATTCAAGGGTGTAGCTGACAGGATGTCAGAGGAGAGGGTGGAGGGGACAGGGAGAGGAGAGGGTGGAGGGGGACAGGGAGAGGAGACAGTGGAGGGGGAGAGGAGAGGGTGGAGGGAGAAAGGGAGAGGGTGGAGGGGGACAGGGAGAGGAGACGGTGGACGGGGAGAGGAGAGGGTGGAGGGGGAAAGGGAGAGGGTGGAGGGGGAAAGGGAGAGGAGATGGTGGAGGGGGAGAGGAGAGGGTGCCTGAATGAGACAGTTTGAGTTGGAATGGGTGGTTTGGGGTTTAGCATAAGAGTTAGTGAAAAGGTGTTGATTAAGCTGGAGTCACAGGAGTATATGAGGTCCAGGGAGATGCCGGCTTTGTGTGTGGGAGGCATGTCAGTGGGAGTCGGGTTGAAGTATTGTAGGAGAGAGACCACTGTGGCCGACTGGGATGGGTCAGTTAGGTTGAAGTCATCCATTAGCACCAGTTGGGTGCCTTCTTCTGGGAAGCAGAAGAGATTAGAGAATGAGAATGGTGAGATTGAATAGTTGAATTTATTGAATTATATTCGACAGAGGAGAGATCAGGTAGTGATATTAATGTTTGTAGTCCAGGAGGGAGAGGTCAGAAGGCCAGTGCCTCCACCATGCTTGGAGGGTCTGGGTGTGTGAGAGAAGGTGTATGCTGTAGATAAGGCTGACAGTGTGCTTGGTGTTCAGTGTGATCCAGGTCTCTGTGAGAGCCAGGAGTTGGAAGTCTTTGCTGTGAGCATATAGGCAGTTATGAAGTCTGCTTTCTTCATGGCTGATTGGCAGTTCCATAATCCCCCACATATGGTGATAGGTATATCTGTGGCCATGGACGGGTAGTGGAGGTTGGCAGGGTTAGTTGCTTTCATACAGGTGTGGACGGCCTGAAGTTGGCCTGAATGGTAAATGGCACTGGCGATCACCCCCCCCCCCCCCCCCCCCGGTGCCCCCACGGTTGAAAAAACGCGTGCTAAAGTGCCCTTTTGAGTGGCGAAAAATTAGAGGGTGTGCCCTATTGGTGCTCTTCCAATGGTCTAAACTTGACCATGTGCCCCCACAGTTGAAAAATATCACGCAAAAGTGCCCTTTTGAGTGCTTTTGTGCCCCACGGTTAAATAATGTCATGCAAAAGTGCCTTGTTGAGTGGAAATAATTAGAGGATGTGCCCTATTGGTGCCACTCTAATGGTTAAACGTGACCATGTGCCCCCACTTACAGTAGTAAACATTACGCTAAAGTGCCCTTTTGAGTGGCGAAAACTAGAGGACGTGCCCATTGGTGCCCTTCCAATGGTCTAAACTTGACCATGTGCCCCCACAGTTGAAAACATTGCGCTAAAGTGCCCTTTTGAGTAGCAAAAGCAAGAGGACGTGCCCATTGGTGCCCTTCCAATGGTTAAACTTGACTATGTGCCCCCACAGCTGAAAACATCATGCTAAAATGGCATTTTGAGTGTCGAAAATTAGAGGACATGCCCATTGGTGCCCTTCCAATGGTCTAAACTTCACCCAGACGGTTAAATAAAAGTGTTAGCTACAACTCTGAGCAGCCCCGTCACTACAATATTCCATCCATTTAAATGTTCAGTTTTAGACACATCCCCTCTTGAATGTTCAGATGCCAGAGGGCTTAATGCAGTCTGAGCTGTAACCCTGCATCATACTGCTGTGTGTGAGGTAGGTAATACAGCAAGCTTTCTTTGAAGTTGCAAAGATTGAGTTTGTTTTACCAATTATGCATTACTAAATACTAATGTATGTACACTGCAAGTGCTTTTATTTTAAAAATAGAAAATGGGGAGAAAAAAAGAAAAAAAAAAGAAAAAAAAATCGTGATTAGGAGTGATTTTGGTAAACTGTGTACAAAAGAAAAGCTCAGTTTTCTCATAGACTTCAACTAATTCTGCGGTTTTTCTCTTCCTGTTTTCGCTTGTGACTTTTCACCTAGATCCCTGATTCGGACATCCCCAGGTGGGGTATCATTGGAAAGCCACACTCATTGGCTACAACCCTGTCCAATCATTTTCGTGATCGCCAAATTATTGACGGAACTAGATCCCCAAGAGTCGGGAGTATTTTGCGCAATACCGTGTACTTCGCGCAAGCCTCACATATCGGCATGTAACTCGAGAACCGCTGAACGGATTTTGTCACCTGAAAGGGCTATCGACAGGCAACTAATTGGGCTTTAATTCGATATATATATTGTATTAAAAAATATGCACAACCGAGCCACTAGAGGTCGCCAAATTGCAGGTGGGCAAATCATCCTCAAGAGAGCCCACATGTGGGCCCCCACCTGATAAGAAGTGGGTTTAGCATTGGCCTATATTTTATGATTACAGAATGCCAAGGAGAGAAAGAAATCGGAAGAATATTAAAAAGCAGCTGAAAAATGCTCTTTAAAAAATTGGGTCTAAAAGCAACAATAGTAAGGGAGGAGATAAGGATACAGTTATGTATTTGTAAGTCCTCACTACTAGATACATGTACAAGCTTGTCTCACAGAGCCATAGTTTGGATTATAACTGAGAATCTGGTGCTAACATGGTCAATAATGCTTATTTTGGACAGACATTTGTGTCTTAAACATTTAAATTGACCAACCATAGACCCTTTTTATTCCAATCAAGGCAAGAGGGCTAGTGGTGGTGTGCTATATGACATATTATTTTATAATACAATTATAACATTGTAGGCTACAGTACGAATATTATATACAGTACAATTATATTACTATTATAAAACAAATATTATTTGCTCCACCTTAGATAAAGACAGTACAGACAATGAAGATGGAGATATTCAAGAGGGAAATAATGATATCAGGAAGAGATTGATTGATTGATTGAAAAGTTTATTAACAGATTGCAGAATGGGTACAGTACAGTACATCTCAATACATACAATTGTTAAGGGGATGCAGACCAGAGAAATACTTTCGTCTTGTTTACATCAGGGTCCCCCATTTTCAATTCATCATAACATATATGACATACATGACATACAGATAGACAGTACTGCTACATCTATACATTTATGACATATCAGATTTGCAAATACAGTACTGTTTGTGATACAAAAGTGTCCAGAAAAGGAGTGTATATACATTTGGCGTAGAAACTGTACATTGGAGGAGGTTGGTGGGGTGGGGTTGGGTGAGGGCTGTACATTGGAGGTGGGGGGGGGGGGGGGGGTTGGGTAGGGGACACACACACATTTTACACTGTACATTGGAATATTGACAAAGCCTTACTTGGTAATTTACTGTACAACTAGGTTAGAACATTTGTAGGGGCCAGTTTCGAATTGCAGTCTCACGTAGGTGTTTTTTGAGAGTGTTTTTGAAGGTGGGTAGTGATTCACATTCCTTTACAGCTTTAGGCAGGGCGTTCCACATTGATGTGGCATAATTGCGAAACGTGTTTAGTCCCTTGTTTGAGCCGAATCTGGGTTTTACATGATTTGTGGAGCTCCCTCTGGTGTTGTGATCGTGGTATTCACTGACCTTTGGGAAGTATTTTGACATGTACATGGGTACCTTGGTCGCGTAGTGTATCTTATAGACCAGGCCCATTGCAAGTTGCTGTACTCTGTCGTCTACTCTAAGCCATCCTAGGTTGTCAAAGTGGGCAGGGGTGAGGTGGGTTCTAGGAGTCAGGTCAAGTAGTAGTCTGACTAGCTTGTTTTGAGATGTTTGTAATTTGTTTTTTAGTGCCTTTGAGGTGCTTTGGTACCATGAGGTGCAAGCATAGTCGTAGTACCCTTGAATGAGTGCTCCTGCTAGAGTCTTCAGGGTATTCTTGTTTACCAGAGAGGAGATCCGGTACAAGAATCGCGTTCGTTGGTTGACTTTTTTTATTACATTGGATGCCATTTTGTCACAGGAAAGATTAGCCTCTAGGATGGAACCCAGGTAGGTAATTTCATCTTTCCTTGTGATAATATTGTCACCCACTGTAACCGAGAAGCCGTCGGTCTTGCTGAGTTTGTTATTTGAACCGAAGAGAATGGACTCTGTTTTGCCCATGTGTAATGATAGTTTGTTGTCGGTGAGCCATATGCAGATTTTGCCTAGTTCCGAGCTGAGGGCTTTTTCAACCTATAACTTGTTCTTGTCAGAGACCAGCAGGGCTGAGTCGTCCGCAAACAGGAACAAGTTGCAGTCACAAGCTGACGACATGTCATTTGCATAAATTAGGAATAGTAGCGGTCCTAGTATGCTTCCTTGTGGAACACCACAGCTCACTGTGAGGGGGGGGGATAGGGTACCGTTTACTTCCACCATCTGTTCCCTCCCCTCCAGGTAGGATTGTATCCAGCTCACTGATAAACTATCAAAACCAATTGCTTTTAGCTTGTCAATCAGAATGGTGTGATTGACAGTGTCGAAGGCCTTTTGTAGGTCCAGCATGACCATGCCGCAGTATTTGCCCGCGTCCACCTCTTGTTTGATGTGGTCGTTCAAGTAGAGAAGGCATGTGTCAGTGGAGTGGGATGTTCTGAAGCCAGATTGGAATTCGTAGATTAGATTTTTTTCCGCGAGGTACTTTTCGATCTGTTCGTATACTATTTTTTCCATGACTTTCGAGATGGATGTAAGGATAGAAACAGGGCGGTAGTTACCCGGGTCTAATTTGCTGCCCTTTTTGTGCAGGGGTGTTACTCTCGCAATTTTGAAGTCCTTGGGGACGTGTCCCTGTTTTATGGAGAGGTTTATTATGTGTGTGATGACTGGGGTGATGGCTGCTGCTGAGTCTCTGAGGAATTTGGAGGGGATGTTGTCATGGCCAGTGGCCTTGTTTGGTTGGAGGGCGCTCAGTTTTTTGAGTACCTCATCTGTAGTTACTATTTCCAGTTTGAAGTCGTCTTTGTGGACGCCTAGGTTCATGTAGTATGCTACTATGTGTTCTACCCCATACTGCCCTGAGTGGGAGGGTAGTTTGTTTACCAGTGTTGTGGCTATGTTTGTGAAGAAAGTGTTTAAGTAATTGGCTACATCCAGCTTGTCTGTGATGAGCGTGTTGTCCGTCTTTATGTTTATGTTTGAGAACCTGGTTTTGAGTTTTTTACTGCAGCCTAGTTGATTGTTGAGTAATTTCCAAAGTTCACGTGGTTTATTTTTGTTTTCCTCGGTTTTGTCATTGATGAAATTTTTTTTAGCAGTTTTGATCATGGAGTTTACGTCATTTCTTAGTCTGTTTCTTTCTAGTTTGAGTTCAGTTACGTGGTCTTGGAGTTCACTGCTCGTGCTTTTGGTAAGCTTTGACTGACTTTTACGAAACTCAGAGCATTTTTTGTCTCTGGCTTTCATAGTGGTCAGTATTTCAGTGTGCATCCATGGCTCAGCGCGATTTTTTACCCTGGTGGTTCTTAGGGGGGCCATTTTGTTTAGTATTGATGAAAATTTGGTTTTGAAGCCAAGCCAAGTTTCTTCAACCAGTGTACCATTGAGTTCATCTGACCAGTCCAGACTCTCCAGTTCAAGGTTAAAGGCCTCGCTAGAGTAGGTTTTGAGGTCTCTAGATGTGACTGTTTTGTGACAGCCAGCCTTTAGTTTTAGCTTTTTGCGGGTACAGAATATCATGTAATGATCACTTAACCCGCATGCTATAACCCCTTTACTGGAGATCTTGGACTTGTCAGAGGTCAGTATGAGGTCAATGGTAGTCTGAGTTGATTCACATATCCTTGTGGGTTGGGTGATTAGTTGGCTGAGGCCGTGCAGATCACAAAACCTATTGAAGGATTTGAAGACGGTGTAGCGCTGAGAAGAAGGAGTCGGAGGCGGTGTCTCGAAGCTAAACTCAATTTCTTTATTCATCAGCGTAACAACAAATCGACGTAGTCGTATCGACAGTAAAATAGGAATGCCGGTGGCCGGAAGTGCCACCCTATAAATCGTCCGGGGGGAACTACCATTCCCAACGAGTTCCGTGTGAATTATGTACAGTCACTACACAAGCCCCCCCAGAATTCACCCATAGTCAAAATCCCCCCGGCGTGGGGGAACAATTGCCCGGCCCCTGCGTGTGCGGAAAGCCGGGGGCGGGGAGGGCGGAGTGGCATAAGCGCCCGCGCCGTCCACGACACCCGGGGGCACGAAACGGCCTCGGCGAGCGTGGAAAACCGGGGGCGGAGAGGGGAAAGCGTCGCAAGCGCCCGTACCCTCACCGACACCCGGGGGCGCTGGCATCGGTGAGGCCGCCGGTGGCTCTGTGGGCGGTGGCACCCGGGGCAACGGCGGACGACCCCTGCGGGGGGGAAGGGCCAACTCCAAAGGCTGTGAAACGTCTATGTGAGCGGGCTTGATCCTGTCTATCGACACGGTCTCCGTCCTACCGCCCATGTCGACCATGAGGTCCTTGTTACCGTGTCGCAGGACCCTAAACGGGCCATCGTAAGGGGGGCGTAGGGGCCCCCGGTGCGCATCGTGGCGAACAAAAACATACTCCGCCGTGTGCAGGCTGCGCGGCACCCGGGAAACGGGGGTACCATGCTGCGACGTGGGAATCGGGGCGAAGGTCTGAGCCGCTTCTCGCAGGGTGGAACGCTGGCTGGCCGCGGACCAAGGGGTTGTCGCGTCCGGAATGAAATCCCCCGGGACGCGCAATGTCTGGCCGTATAACAGTTCCGCGGACGAGGCCTGCAGGTCCTCCTTGGGGGCGCTCCTAAGTCCGAGCATGACCCACGGCAGCTTATCCACCCAGTTGCTGTCCGTCAGGCCTGCGCGCAGCGCCGCCTTCATGGACCGGTGGAAACGTTCGCATAGCCCGTTGGCCTGCGGGTGGTACGCGGTTGTACGGTGCAGCTTAACCCCCAGGCCGCTGGCGACCGCGTTCCAGAGCTCTGAGGTGAACTGCGAGCCCCGGTCGGAGGAGAGGTCAGACGGGGTCCCGAAACGTGCGATCCACGTGCTGATAAAGGCGCGGGCCACGTCGGAAGAAGACGTCGAGGCGAGGGGAACGGCTTCCGGCCATCGGGTGGTCCTGTCCACCATAGTGAACAGGTAGGTAAACCCGTGAGAGGAAGGAAGCGGGCCCACGAGGTCAACATTGACGTGGTCGAACCTCCTCTCGGGAACCACGAATGTCACAAGCGGGGCCTTGGTATGTCGGTGCACTTTAGCCCGTTGGCAGGACACACACGCGTCGACCCAGGCCCTCACGTCTTTCTTGAGCCCCCGCCACACAAACTTCTGTGACACCAACCTGCTCGAAGGCTTCCTACCGGGGTGAGACAGGTCGTGCACAGCCTCGAAAGCCCGCCTGCGCCAGCCTATAGGGACCAGCGGCCGGGGTTGCCCGGTGGAGAGGTCACAGAGCAGGGACGCGCCCGAGCCGCCAATCGCGACGTCTCTGAGGCGCAGACTGGTATCCGCTGTCCTGAGGGCCTGGATGTCGTGGTCGGAGGCCTGTTCCGAGCCCATGGCGACGTAGTCGAGGCCCAGTTGCACAGCTCCGATGACGACCCTGGATAGGCAGTCTGCGACCACGTTGGCTTTCCCGGCGATATGCCGTATGTCTGTCGTGTACTCGGAAATGTACGAGAGTTGGCGCTGTTGTCGCGCGGACCACGGTTCAGCCACCTTGGACATGGAGAACGTGAGGGGTTTGTGGTCGACGAAGGCCGTAAACTCCCGGCCCTCCAGCATGAAACGAAAATGGCGCACCGCCAACCAGAGACCTAGGAGCTCTCTGTCAAATGCGCTGTACTTGCGCTCCCTGGGGGTCAGTTGACGGCTGAAAAACGCCAGCGGTTGCCAGGCGCCGTCAACGTATTGCTCATGCACTGCGCCCACCGCGTAGTCTGACGCGTCGGTGGTAATGGCGACCGGGGCCCCCGGTGACGGGTGAGCCAACATGGCTGCACCCGCCAGGGCCGCCTTGGTGGCCGCGAAGGCTGTCGTCCTCTCGGCCGTCCAGTCGACCGGCTGGTTGGGGGACTTGCCCTTCAGCGCCTCGTAAAGCGGCCGCATGGTGTGGGCCGCCCGGGGGATGAACCGGTGATAAAACGTCACCATCCCGAGAAATTCCCTGAGCGCCCGGGCCGTCGGGGGTCGTGGGAAAGCGGAAACGGCCTCCACTTTCGACGGGAGGGGGGCGGCCCCCCTCCTGTCGATGAGGTGTCCGAGGAACCGTATGGAGGTCAACCCGAACTGACACTTAGCCGGGTTGATGATTAGGCCGTTTTGGCCCAGCCTCGTAAAGAGGCATCGTAGGTGCTCAAGGTGCTCCTCGGGCGAGGAGCTGGCGACGAGGATGTCGTCCAGGTAGACAAAAATAAACGGCATGTCTCTGAGCGTCGAGTCCATTAGCCTCTGGAAAGACTGTGCCGCGTTCTTCAGTCCGAACGGCATCCGTAGGAACTCAAATAGACCGAAGGGTGTTACCACCGCCGTCTTCGGGACGTCCAAGGGGTGTACCGGCACTTGGTGGTAACCGCGTACCAGGTCTACCTTCGAAAAGACCAGCTTACCCGCCAGGTGCCCCGAGAAGTCCTGGATGTGGGGGACCGGGTAGCGGTCTGGCGTGGTAGCGTCGTTGAGGCGTCTGTAGTCCCCGCACGGTCTCCATCCCCCGTCCGGTTTGGGCACGATGTGCAGCGGCGAGGCCCAGGGGCTGTCCGAGCGTCGGACAATCCCCAACTTCTCCATGTTGGCGAACTCTGACCTAGCGACTGCTAGTCTGTCAGGGTTGAGCCGGCGGGCCCTAGCGTACACGGGAGCTCCTTGAGTCTCTATGTGATGCTCGACCCCGTGTTTGGTGGTCGCGGCCGAGAACGTAGGCTGTGTCAAGCCGGGAAACTCCCGCAGTAGGCGTTGGTACACGTCACCTTCTGCGAGCGAGCTGGCCAGCCCGCTGTATACCACTTCATTGCGCACACAAGTCAAGGAAGCGTACGTCTGGGCGTCTACCAGGCGGCCGTGCCTCACGTCCACGAGGAGCCCATGTGCGCAGAGGAAATCCGCCCCGAGTAGCGGGAACGAGACGTCGGCCGTGACAAACTCCCACGTGAACCGCTGTCCCCCGAAACACAACTCCACGGTCCTCGTGCCGTAGGTGCGGATCGGGTTACCGTTGGCGGTCGTCAGTCGCGGACCCCCCCCCCCGCCGGCGGTGTCTACCACCGTCGCCGGTAGGACGCTCCTCTGTGCCCCGGTGTCGCAGAGGAATTCTCGACCAGAGAGTGTGTCCTTAATGAAGAGTAGCCTGTTCGACGTACCTGCGCTCACGGCCGCTACTGGGCGCAGGTGTTGGCGTTTCCCGCCCTGACAAAAGTACAAGGCGGGCGGCACTTCGTTGCTTTCGCGCCGAAGCGTGCATGGAAATAACACAGGCATGTGTCATTATTGCCGTCGGCCGCGGCGCCCCTCTCCATCTTCGCCCCTCCCCCTCTGGGCATGTGCGCCCGTGTCGGGGCCAGCACCTCTGGGGCTAAGTGCTGCGTGGCCAGGTAGAACCGATCTGCCTCCTCCGCCAGAGCACGGGGATCCACAATGTTCGTATTGGCCAGCGCCGTTTGTACCCGTGGCGGCATGTGTCTGAGGAACAGCTCTTTAAATAAAAAGTTCGGCTGCTCGGCGCCCAGTAGATTCAGCATCATTTCCATGTGCGCCGACGGTTTGCTGTCCCCCAAGCCACGTATATCCAACAAACGTCGGGCCCGCTCAGACGGCGACAACTCAAAAATCCTGAGCAGGTGCGTCTTAAACGCCTCATATCTATCCCGGGCCGGCGGAGCGGTAATGAAGCCTACCGTCCTCGCCGCCGTAGTGTTGTTCAGACTCGAGACGACGTGGAAGTATCGAGCGGCGTCCTCCACGATTCCCCGTAGGGCGAATTGCGCCTCCGCCTGGGCGAACCACGCGGCCGCCGACTGCTCCCAAAACTCAGGCAGTCTGAGAAAACCAGCGTTGTTTGCCATGTTCGCCGTATTCTCCGTCTCGGAAACTTCCTCGAGACTAATGTCAGGGTCACCAGTGTAGCGCTGAGAAGAAGGAGTCGGAGGCGGTGTCTCGAAGCTAAACTCAATTTCTTTATTCATCAGCGTAACAACAAATCGACGTAGTCGTATCGACAGTAAAATAGGAATGCCGGTGGCCGGAAGTGCCACCCTATAAATCGTCCGGGGGGAACTACCATTCCCAACGAGTTCCGTGTGAATTATGTACAGTCACTACAACGGGTGCATTTTTTTGTTGCATATCCGTGTTCCAATCCCCAATAAGAATTTTTTCCGCATCCTCAGCTCCAGCTAAGCACACATCCAGAGTATCATAAAAGCCAGTTTGATCTGGCGGTCTGAGAGATGGTGAAGAAGTGGAGGAAAGAGAAATGCAGATGATTCTATGGAGAGAAATGATGAAGAAGTTGAGGAAAGAGAATGCAGATGATGCTATGGAGAGAAATGATGATGAAGACGGTCATGGAGATGCTAAAGAAAGCGAGGATGGAAATGATGATAGGGAGAGAAATTATTCAAACGACACAACAACCAGGGTGCGATCCACGAGGGGAGCCCGGACCGCTATAGCTCCCCTAGATCAGACATCAGCTCCCCTGCAAACTTGATTTGCGATTTTTTGGGGGGTCTCTAAATTACTATTATATATTATTCACTGACAGTGAAGCTGACAGAGCAGCAGGAGGCGGGAATCGGATCATCTACAGGCGCAATTACACCTGCGGCTGGTGCTGCTCCGGTGGCCGTGGGGACTATTATTAGTTAAATATAAATCATTGTTTTGAGATTCACGTCACTCACAGTGGTGACTGTGGTGGGCGTCAGCGTCACTGCAGGCAGCCAATGTATCGATTCGTCGCAGCCAATGCAAATGCAGCAAGCAAATAAATGTAGCCTATTAGGGTCTTCAAATATGATATGAAATATGGGCGCGTTTCCTAGTGGTCGAAGCAAGCTCAGTGACTCGTCAGTCGAGAAAATAATGCTTGGGACCAGGAGTATTTCATATTGTTAGTAAGTCAGGAGTCTGAGAGATAATCATCTCTATCTAACTAAATAGATACTTTTTTGTATCATGGAATGTGCTGTGGAAGCCCCGTCCAGACGGCCGGACGGTAAGTGAGTTGTCTACTCTAACTCTACTCTACCTACCAAGCCCACGTGACTGAACTCAAACTAGAAAGAAACAGACTAAGAAACGACGTAAACTCCATGATCAAAACTGCAAAAAAGAATTTCATCAATGACAAAACTGAGGAAAACAAAAACAAACCACGTGAACTTTGGAAATTACTCAATAATCAACTAGGATGCAGTAAAAAACTCAAAACCAGGTTCTCAAACATAAACATAAAGACGGACAACACGCTCATCACAGACAAGCTGGATGTAGCCAATTACTTAAACATTTTCTTCACAAACATAGCCACAACACTGGTAAACAAACTACCCTCCCACTCAGGGCTTTATGGGGTAGAACACATAGTAGCTTACTACAAAAACCTAGGGGTCCGCAAGGACGACTTCAAGCTGGAAATGGTAACAACAGATGAGGTACTCAATAAACTGAGCGCCCTCCAACCTAACAAGGCCACTGGCCATGACAACATCCCCTCCAAATTCCTCAGAGACTCAGCAGCCGCCATCACCCCAATCATCACACACATAATAAACCTCTCCATAAAACAGGGACACGTCCCCAAGGACTTCAAAATTGCGAGGGTGACCCCTCTGCACAAAAAGGGCAGCAAATTAGACCCAGGCAACTACCGCCCTGTTTCTATTCTCACCTCCATCTCGAAAGTCATGGAAAAAATAGTCTACGAACAGGTCGAAAAGTACCTAGCGGAAAAAAATCTAATCTACGAATTCCAATCTGGCTTCAGAACATCCCACTCCACTGACACATGCCTTCTCTATTTGAATGACCACATCAAACAAGAGGTGGACGCAGGCAAATACTGCGGCATGGTCATGCTGGACCTACAAAAGGCCTTTGACACGGTCAATCACTCCATTCTGATTGACAAGCTAAAAGCAATTGGTTTTGATAGTCTATCAGTGAGCTGGATGCAATCCTACCTTGAGGGGAGGGAACAGATGGTGGAGGTAAACGGTACCCTATCCCCCCCCCCTCACAGTGAGCTGTGGTGTTCCACAAGGAAGCATACTAGGACCGCTACTGTTCCTAATTTATGCAAATGACATGTCGTCAGCTTGTGACTGCAACTTGTTCCTGTTTGCGGACGACTCAGCCCTGCTGGTCTCTGACAAGAACAAGTTACAGGTTGAAAAAACCCTCAGCTCAGAACTAGGCAGAATCTGCATATGGCTCGCTGATAACAAACTATCATTACACATGGGCAAAACAGAGTCCATTCTCTTCGGTTCAAATAACAAACTCAGCAAGACCGACGGCTTCTCAGTTACAGTGGGTGACAATATTGTCACAAGGAAAGATGAAATTACCTACCTGGGTTCCATCCTAGAGGCTAATCTCTCCTGTGACAAAATGGCATCCAATGTAATAAAAAAAGTCAACCAACGAACTCGATTCTTGTACCGGATCTCCTCTCTGGTAAACAAGAATACCCTGAAGACTCTGGCAGGAGCACTCATTCAGGGGTACTACGACTATGCTTGCACCTCATGGTACCAAAGCACCTCAAAGGCGCTAAAAACAAAATTACAAACATCTCAAAACAAACTGGTCAGACTACTGCTTGACCTTACTCCTAGAACCCACCTCACCCCTGCCCACTTTGACAACCTAGGATGGCTTAGAGTAGACAACAGAGTACAGCAACTTGCAATGGGCCTGGTCTACAAGATACACTACACGACCAAGGTACCCATGTACATGTCAAAATACTTCCCAAAGGTCAGTGAATACCACGATCACAACATCAATGTGGAACGCCCTACCCAAAGCTGTAAAGGAATGTGGATCACTACCCACTTTCAAAACCTCTCTCAAGGGACACCTACGGGAGACTGCAATTCAACACTGGCCCCTGTAAATATCCTAACCCAACCCCCTCCAATGTACAGTCATTTACCTAGTATGGTTTTGTCAATAGTCCAATGTACAATTTTGTTTGTTTGTACAGTGTCTCCCCCCCCCCTCAATGTACAGTTTTACTTGTTTATACAGTGTGCCCCCCCCCCCAACCACCTACAATGTAAATTACCCAGTATGGTTGTCAATATCCCAATGTACCCAACCCCCCCCACCCAACCTCCTCCAATGTACAGTTTCTACGTCAAATGTATATACTCCCTTTTCTTGACTCCTTCTGTATCACAAACAGTACTGTATTTGCAAATCTGGTATGTCATGAATGTATAGATGTAGCAGTACTGACTATCTGTATGTCATGTATGTCATATGTCCTGATGAATTGAAAATGGGGGACCCTGATGTAAACAAGACGAAAGTCTTTCTCTGGTCTGCATCCCCTTAACAATTGTGTGTATTGAGCTGTACTGTATTGTACCCATTCTGCAATCTGTTAATAAAGTTTTCAATCAATCAATCAAAACTACAGGCTACAGACTAGTAACGTCTGCGATTACACAGTCCGACTCCTGAGCACTCCTCGCTGAGAGGCGCCGCGCACGTCCCCCCCCCCCCCCCCCCCCCCCCCGACGCGGCTCACCCAAAGATCATGCTATGGGTCGCACACTGACAACAACAAATAACTTGAATGCTCTCCTGTTGCCATTAAAATATCCCACTGATCCAGCCAGTATCCAGGTACAATATATTAACTTTAATGGAGATAATGGGGAAGATAGAGAGGGGGGAGGGAGAGATACAGTAGAAGAGAGAATGAGAGGACAGGATGAGAGAAGGAGAGGAGAGGACATGAGGAGAGAAGGAGAGGACTAGAGGAGAGAAGGGGAGTACAGGAGGAGAGATGGGGAGTACAGGAGGAGAGAAGGAGAGGACTAGAGGAGAGAAGGAGAGGGCAGGAGGGAAGAAGGAGAGTTAGGAGAGATAAAGGAAGAAGCTCAACGGCACTCAAATTAACTTTAACTGTTAAACTGTTTTATATCCTGTAAAATATATTTTGTAAATAGCTTTTAAAGAATAGGTTCACTATTTTTCAACCCAGACTATATTAAAATGCTGTTTCCCAAATATTTATATTCCTCACTGATATCTTTAGCATTGAGACATGTACCACTGCAGCAATGGTTTAGGCCTTCAAACACCATGATAATCTACTTTTCAAACACCATGATAAATCTAAGTTTCAAACACTATGATAAATCCACTTTTCAAACATCATGATAATTTACTTTTCAAACACCATGATAAATCTACTTTTCAAACACCATGCCAATGAGGTGAAATAAACATTTGAAAGGTGTATTGTTCCCTGTGTGTTTTTATCATAGAGGTGTGGTTATACTATTAATCTGGATTGTCTATGTTATTCTAATGTTAATCTTAATCAAGGATGAAGACTATTTCACCATACATGACGCATCATATCTTTTTGCTCACTGATGGGGTCCCATGTTGTGCAGTAGGTGCCCTTTTTTTCTTTTCGCCGCCTGCCCTTCAAACAGCCGCCCGCCACTGGTAAATGGTAAATGGTAAATGGCTGCATTTATATAGCGATTTTATCCAAATCGCTTTACAATTTGTTCCTCACATTTTACCCATTCACTCACACATTCACACACTGATGGCGGAGGCAACCATGCAAGGTGCCAACCTGCTCATCGGTAGGTAACCCTTGTGTACCCCTGGTCCCTTTTTCTACTTTTTTGAAATATTTTGAGTGTGTGTGTGAGCACAGCGGTGTCTGTGTTTATTATTATTTCATGAAATTGGGTAAATATCTTAATTTTACATATATGTTCATTGTGTGAAAAGCTTATAATATGAAACACTCTAGAAAAATAGTTACAGTATTTACTGCCTTCTTTACCCTTGGCCCCTTTTTCTACTCTCCGTCCGCGCCAATGTTAAAACGGCATTTTTAACCATTTTTAAATATGCTCTTATTCGTTCAATTCTCGATATATCTTCCAAACCTTTGCATATTCCACGAGCTAAGGACCTTGTCTAGGCTGGGATGTGCTGTTACCGATGTAAAACGCATGGTGGCGTCATCGCTCCACAGATAACTTTGCCACAATTCAGGGGAGGTGAGATATGCTGTACCGGGCTGATAGTGATTGAAACGCCGGAGACATCGTTTGGGGTGGTGGGGGGGGGGGGGGCGAGTGGATTTTCTGAGACAGAACCAGATACGAACCGGGCCGCGCAGTCGACAGAGCGCCATACGCCGAAATACAAGCCCCCCATCGCCGGCGCGCGCCAACGAGGAAGTGGCAGGCACGGAGCAAGTCTGGTTCTCTTCCCAACAGCGAGGCGTGTCCAATATTTCTGCCGCATAACAACATGGAACAGCCCGCAACAGATTTGGGTAAGTTGAGCGCTTAGTAACGTTTCGCCTCAACGCCGTTTCTGGCCGAACTATATCGAATCTTTAATATTTCTTTTGATTCGTATTCAGAGGTAATTCGTCGAGATATTTCGAAATGTTATTTATCAAAAAAAAATATGGGAAATATGGTCAAAAACAACATTTATCCGTTTTTTTCGATGAAAAAACACGTTGTATCAAACAAACAACAGGTTTGAGTGGTTATATTCATAAATATGAGTAATCTGTTGAGAGATATATTGAGATTATGCTATTACTGTTAATCATGGGTAGAAAAATGTTTTAAAAATAGTAAACAGTTAAAATTATATGGCTTTAAACATGATGTATCATTTCATCTCCTAAGCCCAGCGAGTTCCACCATTGCTAGGCATGCATTAGAGGGTTAAGTGTCTTGCTCAAGGAAACTTCGACACGCTGCCCGGGAGGAGTGGGAATCGAACCGGGAACCTCCAGATTACCAGACGACTGCTCTACCTCCTGTCGCCCCCGTCTGAAGGAGGAGATTGATGTAGGGATGAAGTAGGGATAGGGATTGTCCAGAAAAGAAGATGGCTGGCTATACCCTTAACTACCCTAATGCTTTGTACACCATTGATTCAGATTCAGATTCAGAGTTTTGACAAAACAACCCCCTCCCCCTCTCCCCCCCCCCCCCCCCATTTTCCCCAGAGAGATTGCACTAGTATGACCAGCAACCTCAGCACCACGGCACAATGCAAAGTCAATGGCACTGAGACCACGTCCACAAGAACCTCTGCACCCAGAACCAGATGGTGAAAGTCATCTCCCCTTGGCAACGTGAAATGCACATTAAAAAGAGCAGCCATTTACATGAATATGAGATGTGACATACAGCATAGGTTGGAGATGGGTAAGACAATAGTGAAGACATTAGTGAATCAGGATGTGTGTAAAGTTGTATATATTAATTATGACAGGGACATTGCTGTGGTTGCGTAGTGTAGAAAATCATAGATGACAAAAATTATATTCCCTTGTACAGATGATATTTGCCTCCTTATTTAGTGTCGATTTATGAAAGAATACTTGAAATAATTCCACCATCTGCCTCCATTTGTCAAGGCAACAAATTCTATTTGTTGTTTGTTGTTTTCTTCTTAGACTGAATCACTGGAGTAGCGATGGGTTACATATCATAACGAACTCCGCTTGGCTCTGTCTTCATTCCTCCACAGAGAGTTGCCGGGATAATTAACCTGTACATTAACTTGCCAGCTGTAGGAGGTGGCATGTGGATATGAATTCAGTGAGTCATGGAGATTGATCCTGGGTGCGATGGGACGACCGAGGCAGGAAGCCTCTCGGTTTGGCAGGCGCCGCTGTACCTGTCAATCCTCACATTCTGTTCAGTCTACCAGGTTCAGAGAGAGAGAGAGAGAGAGAGAGAGAGAGAGAGAGAGAGAGAGAGAGAGAGAGAGAGAGAGAGAGAGAGAGAGAGAGAGAGAGAGAGAGAGAGAGACTTGTCTTCTAGTTTGGCTCGGGATGCTGGTTGGCACAGGTACAGAATGAAAAGTTACAAGACGCCATCTCGCTGGGATTGTGTACCGGCAAAGTTTTCCCTGACAGCATGACTGACTGACTGACTGACTGCCTGACTGCCTGACTGACTGACTGCCTGACTGACTGACTGACTGACTGCCTGACTGACTGACTGACTGACTGCCTGACTGACTGACTGACTGACTGCCTGACTGACTGACTGACTGACTGACTGCCTGACTGACTGCCTGACTGACTGACTGACTGCCTGACTGACTGACTGCCTGACTGACTGCCTGACTGACTGCCTGACTGACTGACTGACTGACTGCCTGACTGACTGACTGCCTGACTGACTGACTGACTGCCTGACTGCCTGACTGACTGACTGACTGACTGCCTGACTGACTGCCTGACTGACTGCCTGTCTGCCTGCCTGACTGACTGCCTGACTGACTGACTGACTGCCTGACTGCCTGACTGACTGACTGACTGACTGCCTGACTGACTGCCTGACTGCCTCACTGACTGACTGCCTGACTGACTGCCTGCTTCCTCTGCGGTGGACTGAAGTCACTCTGGGGCTGTTGGGCTCCCAACTGACTAGTGTGTCTGATTACCATATCTATCGAAAATATTTAAAAAGAGTTTACTGTGACTGAGTGATATGGTAAGAATAAATATACCATGTTATATTATTACTAATCTACTACTACTACTAATCTAATTTGCTTCGCTCTTGATGAAGAACAAAACATAGAGGATAACCGAACCGGTTTCTTTCACAACGAGACAAAAAGACAGCGGGTATACGCGGGAACATTTCCTGTTTATTATGAGCCAGACTGCCGCGCACACAGTTCGCCCGGATAAGGACAACGAGCACTGTGTGTGTGTGTTTGTTTC
>NW_028174397.1:0-27105 GCF_963971535.1 Notolepis coatsorum | reverse complement strand
AAAGACGTTTGTCTTGTTTCCATCAGGGGTCCCCCATTTTCAATTCATATAGGACATTTATGACATACACAACATACATGACATTTATGGCATAGGGACATATAGGTATTTAGTACTGATACATTTGTGACATAAACGGTATTCCAATATACAGTACTGTTACGCCTAGATCCTGACAGAGTATATTACATATGATGGGGAGGGACTGTACATTAGGAGGGGGTGGGTGGTGTGGGAGAGAAATATACATACAGCGGGAGGGAATATATAATGAAACGCTCTAGACCACATTGCTTAGCAGAGTTCGGTGATGTGAAGTGAAACTGTCAAGTTGATTCAAACCGATTTTGAGTATATGGGGCCATGGGACTTGAGCAATTTTTTTTTTTTTTTTTTTTTTAAATAACTAAAATAGTTACTTTTCACAGTAACTCATTACTTTTGGGGTGTAAGTAACTAGTACAGTACGAAGTTACTTTGAAATGAAGTAACTAGTAAAGTAACTGAGTTACTATTTTTCAGTAACTAGCACAACACTGCTCCTCTCACACTCCTCTCTCCTCTCACACTCCCTCTCTCCTCTCAGACATCACTCCACTCCCCTCTCCCCCATCACTTCTCCTCTCACACTCCCTCTCTCCTCTCCCCTATCCCTCTCTCCTCTCACACTCATCTCTCCTCTCACACTCCCTCTCTCCTCTCCTCCATCCCTCTCCTCTCTCTCTCCTCTCACATCCCTCTCTCCTCTCACACTCCCTCTCTCCTCTCCTCCATCCCTCTCTCCTCTCACACTCCCTCTCTCCTCTCTTCCATCCCTCTCTCCTCTCACACTCCCTCTCTCCTCTTCCCATCCCTCTCTCCTCTCACACTCCCTCTCTCCTCTCTCACTTCTACTCTCACACTCCTCTCTCCTCTCCCTTCCCTCTCCCTCCTCTCTCCTCTCTCACTCCCTCTCTCCTCTCACACTCCCTCTCTCCTCTCACACTATCTCTCTCCTCTCCTCCATCCCTCTCTCCTCTCACACTCTCTCTCTCCTCTCCTCCATCCCTCTCTCCTCTTCACCCATCTCTCCTCTTCCCATCCCTCTCCTCCTCTCACACTCCCTCTCTCCTCTCGCCCATCCCTCTCTCCTCTCACACTCCCTCTCTCCTCTTCCCCATCCCTCTCTCCTCTCACACTTCCCTCTCTCCTCTCCCCCATCCCTCTCTCCTCTCACACTCCCTCCTCTCCTCCTCTCCCCTATCCCTCTCTCCTCTCACACTCCCTCTCTCCTCTTCCCCATCCCTCTCTCCTCTCACACTCACACTCCCTATCTCCTCTCCCCCATCCCTCTCTCCTCTCACACACTCCCTCTCTCCTCTTCCCCATCCCTCTCTCCTCTCGCCCATCCCTCTCTCCTCTCCCCATCCCTCTCTCCTCTCACACTCCCTCTCTCTCCTCTCCCCATCCCTCTTTCCTCTCCGCCATCCCTCTCTCCGCTCACCCTCCCTAGTATAACCTCACACAACAACACTATCTTTCTCTCATCTAATGATGTCTCTCTCCCCCTCCACTCCCCTCTCTCTCCTCTCCACTCCCTCTCTCTCCTCTCCACTCCCCTCTATCTCCCCTCCACTCCCCTCTCTCTCTCCTCTCCACTCCCTCTCTCTCTCCTCTCCACTCCCCCCTCATCTCTCCTATCCACTCCCCTCTCTCTCCTCCTCTCCACTCCCCCCTCTCTCTCCTCTCCACTATTCTCTCTCTCTCCCCTCCCTCTCTCTCTCCCTCTCCACTCCCCTCTCTCTCCTCTCCACTCCCCTCTATCTCTCTCCACTCCCCTCTCTCTCCTCTCCACTATTCTCTCTCTCTCCCCTCCTCTCTCTCTCTCCTCTCCACTCCCCATCTATCTCTCTCCACTCCCCTCTCGTCTCCTCTCCACTATTCTCTCTCTCTCCCCTCCTCTCTCTCTCTCCTCTCCACTCCCCTCTATCTCTCTCCCACTCCCCTATCTCTCTCCTCTCCACTATTCTCTCTCTCTCCCCCTCCACTCTGTGTCTCTCTCTCTCTCTCTCTCTCTCTCTCTCTCCTCTCTCTCTCTCTCCTCTCTCTCTCTCTCTCTCTCTCTCTCTCTCTCTTCTCTCTCTCTCTCTCTCTCTCTCTCTCTCTCTTCTCTCTCTCTCTCTCTCTCTCTCTCTCTCTCTATGTGTACACATCAATCTCCCAGCCCGACACTTGAATTTGCATCTTCCTCTGCTTCTTAATTCAGTCTGAAAACACCATAACTGGAGCAGTTATACACAAGGCCCAAAATAGAGGCTTCATTGATCAAAGCTGAAAGCAACAGTGGGCGGATCAGCCCACTTCTTCGGGCTGATTGGGCGGCGGATCAGCCCACTTCTGCAGGCTGATTGGCCGGCGCCAAACAGAAAGATAGCAGGAAATATGACTCAATCTGTCAAAGGGTTAACGTCAAGGTGACCAAAAATGCGTCCACATTTTTATAGGATTCTATCACATTTTCATAACAATAGCGAATATAACTTACCCTGCGCCGTTTTCATTGAGGTTTCTTACAAATTAACAATGTTTTATTTGTCCTTTATATGCGGATAACATTCAAATCTTAAATTGTACTATTATGTTCCCGTTTAGACAACAAACATAATGCTAATGATGCACTTTTGTTAAGATAATTAGGTGACCATTCTCGATCACTGTACTCAGGTCCCATTAATAGTTTAACGCTGTTCAGATCGCGTTTTCCTAATCCGGTGCTGACCTGTGAACTACTGGGTGCTAAAGGTCTTGGGACTTGTATTCATTTTGTAGTCATAACATTAATTTTAAACCAATGCTGCCATCTACTGACAACAGAAAGTGTTGTGTATAGTATAACGTCAACTTGAGAGGATACCCGCACTTCCTTAAACACCGTCGCCCAAAACACATTCTAGAGATTCCCACTTTCTACTGGTACATAGGTTCATATCTAATAGTCTTTAGATGACTAAATATAGATGAATACTAGGGGTGTAACGGTACACAAAATCCACGGTTCGGTACGTACCTCGGTTTTGAAGTCACAGTATTTTGCTTTTCATTTATCTATTTATTTAACTGTATTAAACAATATAAAACAAATTTTGGCCATAATTGACTGAGCAAACTAATGCTTACTGCTGTAACCTACTAATAACACTTAAGTAAATCTGAAGATTATTATATAGCAGATGCTTGAATACAGGGGCAGCCAGGGCTTGCATCACAGTCACGAAAGGGGCTAGTTTATAGAGCTGGTATGACTTGCTGGCTGAAATACGGACGAGAGGAAACTAGGTAGCGGGGCTCTATTACTTTTAACATGTGCTTAAACCCAGTGTTCTCGACAACGGAGTATGGTCGCAGATCTGCTGCTATAAAAACACCTATGGCGTTTGTTATTGCTTTGGCCCGGCAACTACCCATAATTGATCAGTAGTGTTTAACCTGCAAGTTGGGCTTTAAGGCAGAGGGACTGGACCACAGGGGACATTCACAGGTGTGCAGACTTGAGCATGTGAGGTAAAACATGCACTGGAGCCGGAACAGGAGCCGCGCCCACAGGGGGCAGAGATGGAGGTAAAACATGCACTGGAGCCGGAACAGGAGCCGCGCCCACAGGGGGCAGAGATGGAGGTAAAACATGCACTGGAGCCGGAACAGGAGCCGCGCCCACAGGGGGCAGAGATGGAGGTCAAACATGCACTGGAGCCGGAACAGGAGCCGCGCCCACAGGGGGCAGAGATGGAGGTAAAACATGCACTGGAGCCGGAACAGGAGCCGCGCCCACAGGGGGCAGAGATGGAGGTAAAACATGCACTGGAGCCGGAACAGGAGCCGCGCCCACAGGGGGCAGAGATGGATGTAAAACATGCACTGGAGCCGGAACAGGAGCCGCGCCCACAGGGGGCAGAGATGGAGGGTGTGACAGAAATAATCGTTAGATTAGTCGACTAATTGAAAAAAAATAATCGACAGATTAGTCGACTACCAAAATAATCATTAGTTGCAGCCCTATAGTCTAGTCAATGATCTTCAAGGGTAAATAACACTAACAATAATCCATAATGTCTAGATAATGTGAAGGCAATGGTGGTAAATGGTGCATTTATATAGAGCTTTTGTCCAAAGCATCTTTACATCTTATGCCTCACATTCACTCACTCACCCATTCACACATTCACCCATTCACTCACACATTCACTCACACATTCATTCACACATTCACCCATTCACTCACACATTCACTCACACATTCACTCACACATTCACTCATTCACTCACACATTCACTCACACATTCACTCACACATTCACTCACACATTCACACATTCACTCACACATTCACTCATTCACTCACACATTCACTCATTCACTCACTCATTCACTCACACATTCACTCACACATTCACCTATTCACTCACACATTCACTCATTCACTCACACATTCACTTACACATTCACACATTCACTCCCACATTCACACATTCACTCCCACATTCACTCACACATTCACTCACACATTCACCTATTCACTCACACATTCACACATTCACTCCCACATTCACTCACACATTCACCTATTCACTCACACATTCACACATTCACTCACACATTCACTCACACATTCACTCACATTCACTCACACATTCACACATTCACTCCCACATTCACTCACACATTCACTCACACATTCACCTATTCACTCACACATTCACCTATTCACTCACACATTCACTCACACATTCACCTATTCACTCACACATTCACCTATTCACTCACACATTCACTCACACATTCACTCACACATTCACACATTCACTCACACATTCACCTATTCACTCACACATTCACTCACACATTCACACATTCACCTATTCACTCACACACTCACTCACCGATGGCGGAGGCGACCACGCAACGTGCCAATCTGCTCATCAGGAGCAGTTAGGGGTTAAGCAGTTAAGTGTCTTGCCCAAGGACACTTCAACATGGTGCTGGGAGGAACCGGAATTTAACCGGGAACCGCTGTTTCCCCTGAAGTGGCTACGGACCACTAGCCTAGCTTAAAACTCCAGTTAGCCCCAGTTAGGCTAGTGGTCCGTATCTACTTCCATTCATTTGTACTGAGCTATGTTAGCCTGCAGCTGGATAGCTTTCTATTGAACGCAGAGAGGAAATTGGTATTTATCTAAGTACCTTGAGAGCTCACTGAGTTTAAAATGTGCTATATGAATGAAATTGTGAGGATTGGTTCTTTCCCCACCACAGGCTTCTTAAAGTACTGTGATGATTGGTCCGTTCCCCGCCACACGCTCCGTTCCTTTAAGGTACTGTGAGGATTCTGTGATGATTGGTCCGTTGCCGAACGCACACTTCTAAGTCAAGTATCAATTACCATCACACACCTGATGTGCGTTCTAATCAGCGCCCCAGAGGCTTCATATACTCTGACCTTCTGTCATTCGATGCCGGGTCATTTTGTGTACTACTGTTCTGAATTACACCTGCGTATACCTGCTTTCCCCGTCGCTGTTGCTGTGTTTTTGCTCTCCAGGATCTTTTGTGGAGAACTGCTGTGGAGAACCTGGTTCCCCGTTCGGAGCTACGCCTCGTAATCTGCCCGCTTCTCGCGTTGCGCTCTGGTGAGTTTTTGGAAACTGCCTTTTGGATTATCAGTTTTTGTGTGTTTGGTGAACACCGAAGAGATCCCGTTTTTGTTTGTACAGGACTCACCTAATTTTTGTGTTAGATTTAACACTGAAGATACCTTATTGTTTTTTCTCTGGACTCTGCTAACTTGTGTGTGGTACACCGAAGATCAAGTCACTTGGATTTATACTGGATCAGTCACCTCTCTGCCTCTGTGTGTGCGTTGGGCTAACTCTGATTTCTCTCTCTCTCCGTTTCCACCGGGAGTGAAAGCTGGGAGGATCTGCAGAGCCGCTTCAACGTCACTAGCCAATTCCTCACCACTACCTACTGGGAGTATCTGCAGAGCCGCAACAATCTTCACATGCCAGATTCCCCGTTTGTTCGATTGCTGTACTTCATTCCATCTTGTGACTCTGTAAATAGATACGCCCTTGCTTTGGCTAACTCTGAACTTCCTCTCTGTGCCGTTGCGTTTGAGGTCAGTTACAAACCATAACATTACGACCCGGCCATGACGACCTCAGCCGACACAGAGAGGGTTAGGGCAGTGTTGGCGGCCCAGATCGAGTTGGTCAACGACCACACCCAACAGTTGGGTGCGGCTGCGGCCGCTTTACAGGACCTCCGGGCCGAGGTCCAGCTTATTCTGGATGCCATTGGCACTCAGGAGTATCAGCAGGCTGTTGCTCTGCGCCAGCTTCAGGCTCTCCGTACATCTTTAAACACTCTGCTTTTGACCCCACCTGTCCCAGGAGTCTCGGCCAGCTCACCACCCGCGGCAGACCTCGCACCTCGGGAGCCCCATCTCTCCGAACCACGTCTGTTCAATGGTAACTTCGAGGATTGTGCCACATTCATCATGCAATGTGAGTTGGTCTTCCTTCATCAACTCAGCCGTTTTTCGTCAGAGGGATCCCGAGTAGCCTACATGACTAACCTGCTCACGGGCCAAGCAGCACAGTGGGTTACTGCCTCCTGGGCAATGGGGGCTGATTTCTGTTTTTCCTACCCAGACTTCGTGGCAGAGCTCCGCAGGGTTTTTCACCACCCAGCCTGTGGCCAGGACCCAGGAGCTCGGTTGGGCACCTTCCGGCAGGACAGTAGCAGTGTCAGAGACTACGCGCTGGAGTTCAGACTGGCCGCAACGGAGAGCGGTTGGAACGATCAAGCGCTTCGTCTCACCTTCCTGAGGGGGCTCAACGACGCAGTAAGGGACCAGCTCGCGACCCAAGAGGAGCCCGATTCTCTCGAGGGCCTGATCAGCCTCGCTATCCGCATCGACGGACGCCTCCGGGAGAGAAGGCGTGAGCGAGCACGACGGGGACCCCCAGACGTACCCCCCGAGTACCACGACCTCGAGGAGGTTTTCAGTAAGTCCAGGGCTCAGGTCTTTCCGCCTCACCGGCCTTACGACTGTGCCATCGACCTCCGCTCAGGGGCTCCCTTTCCCGGCGGCCGCCTCTACAGTGCTGACCGTCCTGCCCCCTCCGTGACTGGTGGGTTTTTTCCCTCCCGAGCCGTGACAGAGGAGGAACCCATGCAGCTGGGACGCAACCGCCTTAGCCCGGCCGAACGGGAGTCCAGGCTCAGGTCCGGCCTTTGCCTCTACTGCGGCCGGGATGGACACCGTGTCTCCAATTGCCCTACCCGGCCAAGAAGACCAGGCTCGCCGGGACCCCGGGAGATCCTGGTGAGCCGTTTTTCCTGTTCCCCCACCCGTGCACCACCTAACCGTCTGGCGGACGTCACCCTAGCCTGGGCGGACCAGCGGGCGACGGTGGGTGCACTCATTGACTCTGGTGCTGATGGGAGTTTCATGGACGTTGGGTTTGCCACCCGGGCCAACATTCCACTTGAGGACCTCGATAGGCCCTTGGAGGTCTTCGCGCTGGATCATCGCCGCCTGGCTGACGTCACTCAACGCACCTGTCCAGTCCTTCTCACCATTGCTGGTAACCACGTTGAGAGACTCCAGTTTTTCATCACCAGCTCTCCTCTTGTCCCTGTGGTCCTGGGCAGGCTTTGGCTCGCGCTGCATGAGCCCCACGTCGCCTGGTCCTCCGGCACCATCAGGGGGTGGGGCCCCTCCTGTCGTGCCCAGTGTCTTCAGGTGCCGTCCAGCCCCCTCACCGGGTCCCAGTCCCCGTCTCCGGCCTCCCTCTCCGGTCCTCTGTCCCCGTGCCCGGCCTCCGCTGTTGGGCCCCAGTCCCCGTCTCCGGCCTCCCTCGCCGGTCCTCTGTCCCCGTGCCCGGCCTCCGCTGTCGGGCCCCAGTCCCCGTCTCCGGCCTCCCTCGCCGGTCCTCTGTCCCCGTCTCCGGTCCCCCTCTCCGGGCCTCTGTCTTTGTCCCCCTCTCCAGTGCCCCTGATCGCCGGCTTCCTTCGGTCCCGTCCGGGCAGGCAGGGGCCGAGTGGGTCGCCGGGTGGCTCCCGTGGAGGGGGGGGTACTGTGAGGATTGGTTCTTTCCCCACCACAGGCTTCTTAAAGTACTGTGATGATTAGTCCGTTCCCCACCACACGCTCCGTTCCTTTAAGGTACTGTGAGGATTCTGTGATGATTGGTCCGTTGCCGAACGCACACTTCTAAGTCAAGTATCAATTACCATCACGCACCTGATGTGCGTTCTAATCAGCGCCCCATAGGCTTCATATACTCTGACCTTCTGTCATTCGATGCCGGGTCGTTTTGTGTACTACTGTTCTGAAATACACCTGCGTATACCTGCTTTCCCCGTCGCTGTTGCTGTGTTTTTGCTCTCCAGGATCTTTTGTGGAGAACTGCTGTGGAGAACCTGGTTCCCCGTTCGGAGCTACGCCTCGTAATCTGCCCGCTTCTCGCGTTGCGCTCTGGTGAGTTTTTGGAAACTGCCTTTTGGATTATCAGTTTTTGTGTGTTTGGTGAACACCGAAGAGATCCCGTTTTTGTTTGTACAGGACTCACCTAATTTTTGTGTTAGATTTAACACTGAAGATACCTTATTGTTTTTTCTCTGGACTCTGCTAACTTGTGTGTGGTACACCGAAGATCAAGTCACTTGGATTTATACTGGATCAGTCACCTCTCTGCCTCTGTGTGTGCGTTGGGCTAACTCTGATTTCTATCTCTCTCCGTTTCCATCGGGAGTGAAAGCTGGGAGGATCTGCAGAGCCGCTTCAACGTCACTAGCCAATTCCTCACCACTACCTACTGGGAGTATCTGCAGAACTGCAACAATCTTCACATGCCAGATTCCCCGTTTGTTCGATTGCTGTACTTCATTCCATCTTGTGACTCTGTAAATAAATACGCCCTTGCTTTGGCTAACTCTAAACTTCCTCTCTGTGCCGTTGCGTTTGAGGTCGGTTACAAACCATAACAGAAATTTATTATTATTATTATTATTATTATTATTATTATTATTATTATTATTATTATTATTATTATTATTATTATTATTATTATTATTATTATTATTATTATTATTATTATTATTATTATTATTATTATTATTATTATTATTATTATTATTATTATTATTATTATTATTATTATTATTATTATTATTATTATTATTATTATTATTATTATTATTATTATTATTATTATTATTATTATTATTATTATTATTATTATTATTATT
Source organism: Notolepis coatsorum (assembly GCF_963971535.1). Lineage (NCBI taxonomy): Eukaryota > Metazoa > Chordata > Actinopteri > Aulopiformes > Paralepididae > Notolepis > Notolepis coatsorum. The sequence goes on along the minus strand of NW_028174397.1, from coordinate 17,814 downwards.
ATTATTATTATTATTATTATTATTATTATTATTATTATTATTATTATTATTATTATTATTATTATTATTATTATTATTGTTATTATCTTCTTGTCTCAAGCCTCCTTGATAAGCCTGTTCTGATACAGAGAGAAGCAACTAGAGAAAGCATCCATTAATCCACAAGCCTCTAATGATCTTAAACAATCCGTCAAATTAACACTTTAACTGCCGAAAACGCCGGAACTCGTCATTCCCCGCCATGCTCAAGTTGCCGAGGACGCCGGAACTCGTCTTTGATATCAATATTTCAAAAATCTGTGATCGGAATCATATTTACCCTCTGCAGCCTTGACACACAGTTCTGATCTCCTCTCAATCCTCTAGCGGTTCAAGAGCGCCATCTGGTGGCCGATCGGCAGATCGAAAAACCGGATGTCAACCTTTAACCCGGCAGGACTCACTCCATATGTGGTCCGGGCACTCGCTAATGTTAGAGAGACTTAGTCTTCACACAGTGAACATCGATCGGTGGAAATAACTCGAAAAAACAACATGATTTGGACGTATATACTATTATACAACCTGGAAATAGATCCGGTATTTTGACATCCCATAATTGAAAACTGTCTACTCCAGGCTGATCGCCCAACGGCCCGAGGAGACTGGGGTGAGTTTTAGCATTATATTCTAACGTGTTCTTTACTAACTGCTATGATGAACATATGACCCACATTAGATGAATGGTATAACGTTGCCCACGGAATTATAAACGCCCCCTCGCCCATCCGGTCAACATCAGATGACGTGTAGTAAATTCTAGAAGTACGTCCAATTGAAATTTTTGATCTCGCACAGATTCCTACCAAACTGTATTGCATCATCAATATAATGCATTTGGGGCTATAAATCACGTTCTGGAGAAAGCTGCAGAAAGAGATGAAAACATACTTATACTTTAGACCATAAATTTAGTATGAATATGTGAATGAAAAAGTTTAACGTTGCTACACCATGAACAATACATATAGGACCTTGAATGGGCCCTAATAATGGCAATCTAGCAATAGAATTTAAAAAGTTATAGCCCTGCAAAGAAGGGGAACTTCTCCATGTTAAATAGAGCTGGCAACGGATGGTATATCATGAATTTAACCTTAGGCAATCAAAGTGTTAATCTGCAAATAATGAGTCAACCTTCAATCCCAATTAACTCTGTGTAACCTAATAGCATTTTAAATTTTTGTTGACACAATTTTGTTATGAACTTTGCAGTGCCTTTGGTCACAGGGGCGTGTCCGCGAGAGGTAGTTCACTACATCATATGGGACAGGCCACAAAGTGACCCCCTAACATTATAAGTGCTTATTAAATCACACTGGTTTTATTCCACTGCTTCTCCTGCCCAGACTCTGAACAAGCAGGGAACATGTGGCAAATGGACTTATTGATTTCCTCAGCGTGTTAAAAAGATCCCAGGAACAGGAATACAGTACGTATCACAGATAAGCACAATGGTAACACAGCCCAATCGGACACGGCATAACACTCCAGTTCAGACGGTTCACAGATCAGATGGTAACGGTGCGAGTGATGGTAACTATCAGTCTGGCGCCCCTGTCTCTCACCTCTCTCTCACCTCTCTCTCTCTCTCTCTCTCTCAGTGCATGCTGGGAATGAGATTGGAGAGATTGGAGATTGGAGGTGTGGAGGTATAGTGAGTTTTTTTCTATCTTTATCTATCTATTTTGTTAATTTGTTTATGGGATATTGTATTATAAGTATAGTGTTGGTTTGCTGGGTGTTTTGGTGTGTATAGGATTAAGTGGGAGTGCTTTGTTTGGTTGGCAGTCGCCAGTCGGCCAGTCTGTGCTGCTGGCTGACGTGAAACGCTAATATGGATTTTTCCAAAATCAGTAGAAAGAATGGCATTAAGATATCTGTTCCTAATGTGTCAGTAGAGAACTGCAGTTTGGCAGTTGGAAATATTGTCGGACACAGAAGCAGTAAATCAGCTGCGAAAATGAATGGATCGATTGTGATTTTCCTTGATTCATTGGACAAGGTGCACACACTGGTTCAATCAGGAATTAGTGTGGATGGGGTTTAGGTCAGTGTGAGCCTGAAGACTTTTTATTTTTGGGGGGGGATTTTAATTGTACGGAGAATGATCAGATGGATAGGAATCACAGTGAACCACATCCTGCTTCAAAACAAGCTATGAAGCAGCTTGTGAACAATAATGATTTAATTGATGTATGGAGGGGAATCCATGATAAACAAAGACAATACACTTGGACTCATTGTAGAGAGAGTCATTTTTCTATGGCCAGATTAGATAGGTTTTATTGTTTTAAACATCATTTTAGTACTGTGAAGGAGTGCAGGATAATACCTGTAGGTTTTTCTGATCATTCAATGGTATCATGCAATGTTTTTATTGCAAATGTTAAACACAAGTCTGCGTACTGGCATTTTAACACGGCTTTGCTTTTGGATGTGAATTTTAAGGAAACTTTTGTATTTTTTTGGAAGATTTTTAGAACCAGGAAAGGGGATTTTGCATCCTTGAAACAGTGGTGGGATTGTGGGAAAGTGGAGATTCGACAGCTTTGTCAACAGTACGCTCTCAGTGTTTCTTGTGACATCACCAAATCTATGAGAGATCTGGAGATTGAGATAGTGGAGCTGCAGGCTTCTGCGGAGTCCACAGGAAATCGAGGGTATAATGAAGACCTCAAATTCAAAAAAGCTATACTGGCAGACTTGTTGGGCACTAGAACACAGGGGGCGCTGGTCCGGTCACGTTTTCAGAATGTTGCGCTGATGGATTCACCATCAAAGTTCTTTTTCAGTCTGGAAAAAAAGAATGGACAGAGCAGGTTCATCCATGCTCTCCGTTCGGATACAGGGCAGGTTCTAACTGAAGCGAGAGATATCCGGCGGAGGGCTGTTGATTTTTATGCTCACTTGTTTAAAAGTGAATATGAGGAGGATGAACTGGCGTTTGAATCTTTCTGCAGTGGTCTACCTATTGTTTCAAAGGAGAGCAATAAGGAGTTGGAGGACCCTTTGACAGCAGAGGAGGTGGACGTGGCACTGCAGAGCATGCAGGGGGGGAAGGCTCCTGGGATAGATGGGCTCCCACCAGAGTTCTATAGAGCTTTCTGGAATGAACTGAAGGAGGATGTGTTGGAGGTCTTTAATGAGAGTTTTGAGGACTCTTTGCTGCCTCAGAGTTGCAGGAGAGCAGTTCTGGCTCTGTTGCCCAAAAAAGGAGACCTCCAAGAAATAAAGAACTGGAGACCAGTGTCGCTTTTATGTTGCGAATATAAGCTGCTGTCTAAAGTACTAGCCAACAGACTGAAAAAGGTGATGGACCAGGTCATCCACAGGACACAAACGTACTGTGTGCCTGGCAGGTCCATTGTTGACAATGTGTCATTAATTCGAGATCTTTTGGAAGTCTCTGGTTCAGCGGGTTTTGATGCAGGTCTGGTTTCTTTGGACCAGGAAAAGGCCTTTGATCGGGTTGAGCACCAGTACCTATGAAAAGTGTTAGAAAGGTTTGGCCTCAGCCCTGGATTCATTGCCAAGATTAAGGTGATGTATAAAGACATTGAGAGCGTGCTGAAAATTAATGGTGTTTTGAGTGCGCCTTTTAAAGCAACTCGGGGTATAAGACAGGGTTGTTCTATGTCTGGTATGCTGTATGCTTTTTCCATTGAACCTATGTTGCACAATGTGCGTTCTAACATAAATGGCCTGTTTTTACCTGATTTTAATACGCATTTTATTTTATCTGCATATGCTGATGATATTGTTGTGATCATAAAAAATCAGCAAGATGTGACAGTTTTGGGCAACATTGTTGAAAATTTTGGAAAGATGTCAGCTGCGAAAGTGAACTGGGCAAAGAGTGAGGCTGTAGCAGTTGGGAGGTGGGCGACAGGTCTTCCTCAGTTGCCAGGAGGTTTATGCTGGAAGAGGGGGGGTTTGAAGTACCTTGGGGTTTACTTAGGTGATGATCAGATGGTACAGAAGAACTGGGAAGGAATGGTAGAAAAAGTAGAGGGGAAGTTGAACAAGTGGAGGTGGCTGTTACCCCAAATGTCTTACAGAGGGAGGGCTCTGATCATTAATAATTTGGTTGCATCAACTCTCTGGCACAAACTAAGATGTCTGGAGCCCCCTGCTGGATTACTAGGAAAAGCGCAGTCTGTGATGGTTCGGTTTTTCTGGGACAATTTGCATTGGGTGTCACAGAGTGTACTTTATCTGCCAAAGGAGGAGGGGGGTCAAGGTTTAGTGCACCTAGAGAGTAGAAAGGCAGCTTTTAGATTGCAGCATATCCAGCGGTTTTTAATAGGAGGTGACAATGTTGTCTGGAAACATGTAATGTGTTCCATTTTAAAGAGAGTGGGAGGGGTGGGGTTGGATGCATCTCTTTTTTTAACTGACTGTAATTTTGAAAATTGGTGTGGAATGCCTCCTTTTTATCAGAGTCTTTTTAAAGCATGGTTTTTTGTCACGGTGGGGTAGGTAGAATGCAATAATACAGAAAGGGAAGGAATGGAGGAGGCAGAGGCGAGGAGTGAAGCTTGGAGAAGGGTGTTTACTGTAGAATCCAGTGCAATACAAGGAACATACAGAAACTACATAACAAACTTCACAATACAAAACAACAAACACTAAGACTTACTAGAGGGAGAACGGTGCGACACGACGTGGAAAGGAACAGGGGGTAACTGGAGGTATGTCGCCACAAGGAAGGGGGGACAGACAGACACCTAAATACCCAGACTAATTAACAAACAGAAACACCTGGCCAACACAGAAACACAACAACCTAGACACCAGTCAATGACAAACACAAAAGCAACTCATGACAACCCAACAGTACACCACATCACACAAGGGAAGGGAAAGTCAACAACAGTACACACCATGACACCACATTAATCATACTATTAATTATTGTTAACACAGTAGTCAGGATGTCCAGTGTACTGGAGCGCACCGTCTGCGGATGGCCACCAGAGGGTAGGAGACCAATGTTAGGCAGAGAGCCAATGTTGGATGGAGGGCATTGCCCACTGTTAGGCGGACCCAGATAGCAAAAGACATTAATTAAATGTTGGATTTTGGTCAGATTGGTTATTTTTGGTTGAGGTTGAAAAAGCTATGTTTATTCAATATCTAAATTACAGACACCATTTCAACATTTGAAAAACTGTTGTTGAATCGATTTAGTATAGATGCTTGTTTTTCAATGTTGAAATGCCCAACAATGAAATTACATGGTTACAACGTAGTGCTGATAATCCCCCCTCCCCTCCCCCCTCCCCTTCGAGGGGGTAGGTCGTAAGCAACTCGCGAGGCCAGCTAGAAGATCTCACGGGACTTGAGGCATTAAAAGAAAAACTTGGCGCCATGGTGTCTTCATTCAGCGTGACTAGTCAAGTGCGCACACGTCTTTGGTAAGTCCTTGACAATATAATGTATTATGCTATTCACATTAGGCATGTGCCGGTAACCGGTTTCACGGTTTGAAAATGTCAAAACCCCCGGCCTGGAAAGTAGCGTTAACTTATAACAGCGCGAGCTAACGTACGTCAGCTATACGTCAGCTCAACCATGCGAGTCTGCTAGCTTAGCCAGCTAACGTCAGCTCGACCATGCGAGTCTGCTAGCTTTAGCCTACACAGACCATGCGAATCTGATAGCTTAGCAAGCTAACGTCAGCTCGACCATGCGAGTCTGCTAGCTTTAGCCTACACAGACCATGCGAATCTGATAGCTTAGCAAGCTAACGTCAGCTCGACCATGCGAGTCTGCTAGCTTTAGCCAGCTACACAGACCATGCGAATCTGATAGCTTAGCAAGCTAACGTCAGCTCGACCATGCAAGTCTGCTAGCTTTAACCAGCTACACAGACCATGCAAATCTGATAGCTTAGCAAGCTAACGTCAGCTCGACCATGCGAGTCTGCTAGCTTTAGCCAGCTACACAGACCATGCGAATCTGATAGCTTAGCAAGCTAACATCAGCTCGACCATGCGAGTCTGCTAGCTTTAGCCAGCTATACAGACCATGCGAATCTGATAGCTTAGCAAGCTAACGTCAGCTACACTCTGACGTCACGAGAACGGCGGCATCTTTGTATGGGGGACACAAATGGATTTCTACTGATCAAATGTCTGCGTTGAGCTCTGTTTTTATTACATATTTTACCACATTCTTGTTGATTTCATAACCTTTTCATATAATTTGTTTTGAAAATATTGAGGCCAACATGGCATTTCACTATTTCGAAAGCCTTTCTGGTGATTCTAAAGTGTATGTTTCCCCCCCAAGCCATAGACATGCACTTAGACAGAAAGTTAAACAGAAAGGAAGTTGACTTCGAGAATGATTCCAATAACTGCTATTATTCGAGATCATTCTACCACAAAAGGTAACGTTTATGACAAATATTGAAACATAGTTAGTTTATCTTCCCTATTGTTAGCATTCAGCAACAATTAGATTTGAAAAGTTTCAAAATGGTGCCACCTTGATAAAATAAAAAAGATACTGTACATTACAGTAGATTTCAATATCTGTTCTCATGCACGCTGGTGATACTAAATCCAAATTGAACTCGGGCATTTGAAAGATAATATATGTATATATATAAATGTGCGAATTGGCTATAATAAGGTAATTTATGAGCCTGCTATTGTATATTCTATGATAATATTTCAAATTACATTGGTCCGGATGGGAGAATTCAGTACAGTATCTACAGAACCTTCTGTTTAATAATCTTCCCTTTATTTATTTTACACTCAAGAAGGTATTGAACAAGATCAGTGGCAGTTTTTAATGTTTGGTCATTATTAGCATGGTGTTATTCACTGTCAAAGATGCAAAGAAAAATCATAATTAATATTCTCCTTTGTTTCATCACAATTTAAGCAAGCCTAGTAATAGACACAATATTTCTGACACTGTGAATATAAATTAGATAGATAGATGACGCTATACAAGAATATGCAAATGGCCCTTGTAGAAGTGGAGCAATATTCCATTTACCTAGGTATATATTTTAGGCGGATTTTCAGAAAATAGGCTCCGGGTGGAATAGGTTAAATATTTTAAAATATGTTGGAAGGACCTGATAAATTAATAATTTGGCTGATATATATATTTGTTTTATGCATATATTATTTTAATAATTTTGTCCCCTCTATTTTCAGGGTTGTGCTACAAGAGAAGAGGACTGGAGGGTTCACTGCAAAAAAAAGGCCAAGTAATAACAAAAAAATTATAATCAGCACCACCTCTTTTCTATTTAGACCTGTTGTAACCTATACGTTATTATATACCTTTCAATCCGGGAGTTAATGGGTTAAGATGGCTTCTTATGAATCGTATTGGGATAAAAGACGTAGAGTCATTCGAACTGTAAGGGGCATAGAGAAAGATATCCTTAAGGAATATGAGGAATCTCTGCATAATCAAAGAGAAAATATTTACCCCTGTGTGAATAGGGAACCTGCCTTCACAAGCTCACACTTTTCCCAACTAGATGCACTACCAGCTTCACATGTAGACATAGAAAATGGTCATATAGATGGCAGTGTAGCTGGCAATGATGAAGTTGAGTCCGATGTGCAAATGAAAAATGATCATTCTGATGGTAGTGCAGTAGCTCGAAATGAAGTTGATCATGTGCAAATGGAAAATGATGATATAGACGATGAAGCTGGCAATGATGAAGATGAATCAGATTCTCACTATGAGAGCGATGAGGAGCAGCCGCCTAGTCAGGATCTGCTTATAAGGAGCCTAAGATATTGGGCAACATCCTACTCCATTAGTCTTGTTGCTTTGTCTGCTCTGCTGTCCATCTTAAAGCTATTTCACCCTAAGCTCCCTAAAGATGGAAGGACTCTGCTTGGAACACAATCTCATGTTGCAACCACTCAAATGCAAGGTGGCGAGTACTATCATTTTGGATTGGTGCGAGGAATACTTTCACGATTAAAATGTTTAAGTTTACCAGTGAACCTCACAACTCTTACTTTACAGTTCAATATAGATGGTCTCCCCCTCTTTAGGAGTTCAAGACTTCAATTCTGGCCTATACTTGCAATCCTGAATTGTGATTACACTAAGTCCCCATTTATTGTCGGTATATTTAGTGGTTTAAGCAAGCCAAAGTGTGTTGTTGAGTATCTGCAGAAATTTGTTAGCGACCTTAAAAATTTGCTGGCTAATGGCATTGTTCATAATGGTAAGAAATTGAATGTACAGGTTTCCTCATTTGTGTGTGATGCTCCTGCTAGGGCCTACGTTAAGAATATTAAGTCACATAATGGTTATTCAGGGTGTGACAAGTGTGACCAAGAGGGTGTGTGGAGGAACAAAATGACGTATCCAGAAACAAATGTCAGGCTCAGGACGGATTCGAGTTATTGTGATATGATTGATGAGGAACACCACTTGAAACAGAAACTCAGTCCTTTAACAGGGATAGTAAAGATGGTTTCTTCATTCCCAATAGATTATATGCACCTCTGTTGTCTTGGGTTGATGAGAAAACTGTTGCATATGTGGTTAAAGGGCAATCTAGCCACTAGGCTTCCTTCACAAACAGTTAACAGTATATCAAGCAAACTGCTGGTGTTACATTCCCACACCCCTGTTGAATTCAATCGCAAGCCAAGAGGTTTGAATGAGCTTGATCGTTGGAAAGCTACTGAGCTCCGATCCTTCATGTTATACTGGGGTCCTGTAGTTCTGAAGGATTGCCTTCCCAGTGAGTTTTATGACAACTTCATGTTGTTTTCAGTGGCCATGTATTTGTTTTTGTCTCCTGGAACTTCTGGCCAAATGGTTGAATTTGCACATAGATTAATGATATCCTTTGTGGGCCACTTTGGACAGTTGTATGGTACGGGTGAGATTGTGTTCAGTGTCCACCAGCTTATACATTTAGCAGATGAATACAAACAATTTGGACCTTTAGATAATGTTTCAGGGTTCCCTTTTGAGAATTATCTTGGCCAAATAAAGCATCTTTTACGCAAGCCACACCAACCTCTACAACAGGTAGTCAAAAGGCTGTCAGAAATGCCACATGTTGAGGTTCCATTAGCAACAGATCAACCAGTTTTAAAGCACATTCATACTGATGGTCCACTTCCTCAACATTTCAGTGTTGCTCTACAGTACACAAAGGTCTCCAGTTGTCGTTTTACCTTGTCTACAAAGCAGGGGGATAATTGTATTCAGGTGGGAGATACAATTGCAGTAGTGCAGAATATAGTCCAGGAAGAAGGTGAGGTCTATGTGATCTACAGAAAGTTCAGACACCAATAATTATATTACACTTATCCCTGCGAGTCCTCCCTCATAGGTACATACAAGGTTAGAGAGTTGTGTGATGAGATCGAGGTTGGTAAAATTAGCTTTATTAAACGTAAATGTGTTCTGTATCCAGAGGGAAATAGCCTCATAGCTATTCCAATAGCTCATCTGCAGTAGACATCTTATGATTCATGTTTTTGTCATTATAATTTTTTTATCATTAATATTCTAATTTAATTTATTGTACACAGAATGGAAAGTGAGGTGGTGCTCTGGGGCGTTGTACTGTTTCCAAATGGCGGAACTGCAACAGTTCTTTCCAGCTGGTTCAATCCAACGGAAGGTACATTATTATGGCCCCCAAAAAACACAAATTATTCAAAGGCCCTTAAAGAAAACATGATGCCCTGTGAAGGATGGACCACATATGACAAAATTCGGCTCTTAATTACTTGTGGTAAGTATAGTCACTGCTATTGTCTGATGTGAATTGTTCCTCATACTTCTTATTAATGTCATGCTGTATTTTCTGCTTGTTCTTTTACAGACTCATTTCTAAAGGCCAAGCAACATGAAGACAAGTACGTGACTACTGGATGTCTAACCACTGATTTGGAATCTGAAGAGGAAGCAGATGTACGTCGGAAAAGAAGAGCAAGGTACAGTTGAATTCCTTGTGATAGTTTTTGGTTAAACAGAAATGGGCCATGGGCTGGCTCCTGAACAGTGTCTCAAGGATTGCTCAATTAATTGAATTATCCTGGGAGCCTGGGAATGTTAAATGTTTTTTTTTTAGGACAAATCATATGCACGCAGTGGAGTCAGATGAAGAGCCAGACAGCAGGGTGACGCGACGATATGCCAAGCCACCTGATGTTCATTTCCCAGGTATAGTGGTGACACTTGTCAGTTATGACACTAACTGCTACACCTACTTTAAGTATTGCCATGTATAATTCCATTTATTTATTAATACAGTGCAGCCAGAATCCAGCCAGTACCCCTCGGTGCCAACATCAAATGCAAGCAGTGGTATGTCATTATTTACTAACATAGCAGAACAAAATGTAGTTGCATGAGAGCTTTACAAGCATTTAGTTCCTCTGTCAATACATCCAAACATATCAGTCAGGTTATGTGTTCAAAAGTTACAGTGTCCACTATTCATGTCTTGTGTTCCCTTCTTTTAGTCTCTGGAGGAAGCTGCTCGGTCTCTGGAGGAAGCTGCTCGGAGAATAACCAGCCTAATAATGGTAAGTGAATCACTTCACACTACTAAGTCAGGGTGGAGCCGGTGGACAGATTGTAAATGTGCTTTTGATAGCATTCATTGTTCATGTTTTGTTGTGTTCTCTCATTTTAGGCTTTGGTGGAAGCTTCTTGGCACAGTTGGAGTCAATGGACCACTGCAATGATGGTAAGTAGATTAATAAACTATATATAGCTATGTGATTCTCTCAGCCACTCTTGTGTCTCCAGTCTGTTTCAATAGGTGGCGGTTGGATTACTAGTCCTGCCTTACTGGATACCTTACTGACTGGAAATGTTAGTTAAATGGGTGGAAATGTAAAGTTGAGTGCATATATGAGTAGCTTATTCAGTGTCTCACTATTTTGCAATGAGCTGTTAATGTTGGCATGATATTATATGAGAACTTGTATTTTACAGTGACTAATTACGGTTATTTTAATCAATTTCAGGAGGGAACCACACTGGACAAGTAAGGAATGGTATGTCTTTTGCTTGCTACTGTATATGGTGCTCATTGATACTTTGATAGTGCTTACCTTATTTTGTAAATTCTGTCGCTCGTTCTCTAGGAAAGCCAATGTATAACTCCAGCCCCTACCACACTGTGCCATCAGAGCGAGCAAGGAATGGTATGCATTTCTCATCTTAAATGTTGTTTTTTTGGGTAAAATTCCATAATTCGTGTTCAATGTAAACAATGATGTGTGTCCTTTATTCTCTTTCTATTAGACTTCAATGCCAACTATAGCCGTGGCTCCAGATCAGCTGACTTCAACTCACATCGCCTGGGTAAAGATGCCTATATTCCACTTTACCCCCCGCCTCCCCCATACACAATTACCTAATGTGCAATGCTGATGCCATGTTGATTTCTTCAGCTTCAGCTCCTGAAACGCCGCGGGGAAGATTCCATGGAGAGCCCAGTCAAATGTTACAAGGCAAGTATCATTTTCTGATGCATTGAGAAACATATGTCCCTTGTGACTTTACAGTCTTTGTCACTTTTTTTTTTCATGTAATTTGTCATGGTGTTTATAGGCTTAATATTTAAGCACTTAATGGTTACTATAAGTTAGGGGTGCAAAGACTTAAGCGTCACATTTAAATGTAAATAGTAACGTTGTTGTCATGTGATGATCCCTTTAATTAGACGTGATTTGAATGTGCTGAAGGCCCTTATTGCTTAGTGTCATTCTAAATGATTGAAATGGTGAATCTATCCTTGAAATTTAATGTAAAACCAATTGTTTTTCTTCAAGACCTTGCTGCCAACAAAAACACCAGGATGCTTGCAGAGCTACTCGTGGAGGTGAAGCAAATTTCACATGACGTTCAGTTTCTGAAGACTGAAATGGCTAAATCCACCTTTAACGATCACGGAGCTGGACCTGAATCACAGAGAGAAGAGAACTTCCCCATCGTGCTGCCACTCACCAATGAGGAGCAGTTTGATGAGGCTGAAGCTGCACTGAAGGACGAAACAGTCCGTCGAAAGATGGTGAACATTTTTGTATTTTGTTAAAAATTTATTGTTTGAAATCTAAGTGTTTATAATGTCTGAATTGTAGGAGTGGAGGCATTTATTTAGTTTTTTGCTTGGATGTGTGCTTGGCATAGAAATATTGTGAAAATAGCCTTGCAATGATATGCGGGATGATATTTATTTCTTAGTCAATATTTGACAATTCATTTAGCTAATTTGTTTGATGGTATTGTTTGTTGAGTTTTGACACAGTAATGGTCTTTCTTTAGAGTTAATAAAAAAAAGTCTTAAAATGTGTACTTAAAACATCATATTCTGTCCATTTGACATAGTACAATGTACACTTTAGCACACTCACTTTTTTTCCTCTCCAATCTGTTAAGACAACCCGCCTGGCATTAATCGGAGGGACCAACTCAGAAAATTGATCCGGCGAATGCTATCCGCTACCATGACAAACTGTCTAGCATGCATCTTCAACTGGGCGGGAAAGGGACCGAAGAGGGCCTTCAAGGACACACTGATGCAGGACTGCATGTTTGGTGAGTCAATCTGCACCTCAAAATACTAGGTTTACTACAGTGGATTTAGCTATTTTGATGATGGATATTTCATTTAATTAAGTATTTTCACTTTTATCTCAAGTAAATACGAATGGATGCATTTTTATCACCATGGAATGAGCCTGATGGAACATGCAACCACTCTTAAAGAAACACCTCACCCATTTCCAACCTTAACGTCATATAAGTGGTCCTCTGTAATGCTCACAATAAGATTTTTTACGAGCATTAATGTGGATCAATTATATGACTATGGGGTTGAAAATGCACCTAAGGCCACCTGAAAATCTAGTACACTAAAAAGGACACTGTTCACTTTGGAATGGAACGTGCCCACTGCAGCTTTCTTGTTTATCTTTAAGTATTCTTTTTTTCTTTTTTCCCAGCGGCTGCTCGTCAATTTGACCGCAAGTTGACTGACTTGATATACAGAGATGCACTGCAGAAGTGGCTGCGTTATGCACCTGAGAGGAATGGCGGGATACGAAGAAAGACAAAGACTTAAAAGGACAAATGGTTTGGAGGACAGTGGGTTTCATGGGAGTTGGATCATTGGAAGCTGATCCAGGGGCAACATTTATCTCCAGCATCTCTGGTTGCAGCTGTCGCGTGCATGCGTGCGTGCATATGTTTAGCCCCTAGTTTAGCCTCCAGGACCACCCCCTAATTTAGCCTCCAGGACCACCCCCTAGTTGAGACTCAGCCCCCCTCAGGACCACCCCCTAGTTTAGACTCAGCCCCCCTCAGGACCACCCCCTAGTTTAGACTCAGCCCCCCTCCAGACCACCCCTAGTTGAGACTCAGCCCCCTTCAGGACCACCCCCTAGTTTAGACTCAGCCCCCCTCAGGACCACCCCCTAGTTTAGACTCAGCCCCCCTCCAGACCACCCCTAGTTGAGACTCAGCCCCCCTCAGGACCACCCCTAGTTGAGACTCAGCCCCCCTCAGGACCACCCCCTAGTTTAGACTCAGCCCCCCTCAGGACCACCCCCTAGTTTAGACTCAGCCCCCCTCCAGACCACCCCTAGTTGAGACTCAGCCCCCCTCAGGACCACCCCCTAGTTTAGACTCAGCCCCCCTCCAGACCACCCCTAGTTGAGACTCAGCCCCCCTCAGGACCACCCCCTAGTTTAGACTCAGCCCCCCTCAGGACCACCCCCTAGTTTAGACTCAGCCCCCCTCCAGACCACCCCTAGTTGAGACTCAGCCCCCCTCAGGACCACCCCCTAGTTTAGACTCAGCCCCCCTCAGGACCACCCCCTAGTTTAGACTCAGCCCCCCTCAGGACCACCCCCTAGTTTAGACTCAGCCCCCCTCAGGACCACCCCCTAGTTTAGACTCAGCCCCCCTCAGGACCACCCCCTAGTTTAGACTCAGCCCCCCTCAGGACCACCCCCTAGTTTAGACTCAGCCCCCCTCCAGACCACCCCTAGTTGAGACTCAGCCCCCCTCAGGACCACCCCCTAGTTTAGACTCAGCCCCCCTCCAGACCACCCCTAGTTGAGACTCAGCCCCCCTCAGGACCACCCCCTAGTTTAAGTTAATAATAGTCTATTGTGTATGGTGCATCGTGCGGTTAGAGTTCTAAAGTGACCAGCATCTCCAACGCTTCCTCGTGTTATCTAGAGTCTTATCCAGGCTGGGCCGACCACATGGCGCTTTCATCCGAGGAGATCTAGGCGAGGACCGAATGGACTTGTACACTGGATTACCTACCCGACGACTGCATAGCCCTGTGCGTCTGGAATATATATTTGCTTTGGTACTGTGATTTGTGGAGCGGATAATCGCCGACGCCTGTGAGTGTTGGATTTACCCCCGAGAGGAGTCAAGTCGAGTCGGCGCTCAGAGAGCCTGAGGCCCCCTAGTTTAGACTCAGCCCCCCTCCAGACCACCCCTAGTTGAGACTCAGCCCCCCTCAGGACCACCCCCTAGTTTAGACTCAGCCCCCCTCAGGACCACCCCCTAGTTTAGACTCAGCCCCCCTCAGGACCACCCCCTAGTTTAGACTCAGCCCCCCTCCAGACCACCCCTAGTTGAGACTCAGCCCCCCTCAGGACCACCCCCTAGTTTAGACTCAGCCCCCCTCAGGACCACCCCCTAGTTTAGACTCAGCCCCCCTCCAGACCTTAGTGTGACGATGTACCTTGGCACGCTGGCACGCCACACAGGAGGCCGCCCATACTTTGACGTCCTTCCTAAGGCCCGGCCAGACGAACTTGGCCCCTACCAACTTGACCGACGCCTTTACCCCAGGGTGTGAAAGGGCATGAATGGTGTCAAATACCCGGCGGCGCCAGTCAGTTGGAACCATGGGGCGGGGCTGGCCAGTGGAGACGTCACAGAGGAGCATGGCGCCGCTGTCGTGAAACACCACATCCTCAAGTCGAAGTCCTGTCACAGCCGTCCTGAACGCCTGAAGGTCTGAGTCGGTGAGCTGGTCAGCAGCCATGGCAGCATAGTCGATGCCC
This sequence comes from Notolepis coatsorum, assembly GCF_963971535.1. Classification (NCBI taxonomy): domain Eukaryota; kingdom Metazoa; phylum Chordata; class Actinopteri; order Aulopiformes; family Paralepididae; genus Notolepis; species Notolepis coatsorum. The sequence continues at coordinate 2,710 of NW_028174397.1, read as the reverse complement.
GGGTGCACAGGGCTGACGTGCGCCCGGGAGAGGCAGTCTGCCACCTGAAATGCTAATTGTTGGTTTTGCATGCTTATTCAAGTTCAGAAGGTTGTCAGTAGTCGGTAGTCTGAATGGAGTGATGATTAATGATGGATTAATGGATGCTATTTATAGTGTGGATGTGAATATTTTATATAGATGTACATCTCTAATGTGTCTCTATAATACTCTGAAGTATTATACTTAGTTTAGCAATAGGTAAAAGTGTTTTTAGATAGATTTAACTTTTAGATTTGATTCTGCGTTGGAATTTTGGAAAACAACACTTCCTGGAAGATTCTATAGGGGTTCAAGGTTCAGAGTTCTGTATGAATATTTTCAATAACTGTTATTATTCAGTCATTTTTGTATGGGAGAGTCAGCTGAATGTCAGCTGATCTGGAGCCACGTGCGTAGTTGGCATCGAAGTCTAATAGAAAGAGAAGGGACACGCATCATTAAATAGTTTCAATGGTGCCACCATGATAAAATAAAAAAGCTACTGTACATTACAGTAGATTTCATTATCTGTTCTCATGCACGCCTGGTGATACTAAATCCAAATTGAACTCAGGCATTTCAAAGAGAATATGTATGTGCGAAGGTTCAGAGTTTTGTATGAATATTTTCAATAACTTATTATTCTGTCATTTTTGTATGGGAGAGTCAGCTGAATGTCAGCTGATCTGGAGCCACGTGCATAGTTGGCATCGAAGTCTAATAGAAAGAGAGGCATTTCAAAGAATATGTATGCGAATTAATTGGCTTTAATAAATGGTTAAAGCAATAAATTGTCTGTTTCTTTGTTCATAGAGCATGTCGTAAAGCAGCTGTTCTCAACCTTGGTTTCTTGAAGAAGAAAAAAAATTCGAAATAGCCGATCTACAAGCTTGCAACATATTTTCGAATATTCACCTAGAATGGCATAATTATAATCAAGTTTGGAGTCCCCAAATATTTTTCCTGTGAGGTCTTTGTATAAAAAGGTTGAGAACCACTGCAGTAAAGCATATGGACCATTTCAGCATGTTTCAACCTTCCTCTGTATGTTTTTAATATGTCTCATTTAAGCCAAAAATAATCACTTTGCTCTATTTGGTGTTTTAAAGTTCTGCAGGGGTTGCTCCAAGCCTGTCTATCAGTGACATCACTGCCATTCAGGCATATGGCAGTAATGTCACTAGTAGACACCTTTTAGCATGCTCCCGGTGGAACTACAAATAATAATATAATTTAGATGTAAAGTGATTATTTTTCTTTATTAATGAGGCATATTAAAAGCATACAGAGGAAGGTTGAAAAAGTGCTGAAATGGTCATTCAATAATATCATTATTTCAATGTATAATGCAATATATATATATAGTTGAATCAATGTTGATGCAATGCTACATTATTTCAATGTTGCTCATATCATAGTTGAATCAACGTTGATTCATTGTCGGCTTTCAAATTGAAATTTCTAAATTTTGGTTGAAAATCCAATGTTCTTTCCATGTTGATCATAGCGAGCACTTTCAATGCCATTTTCTATGTCTGATATCAATGTTGATTCCAATCATCAGCCTGACAAAAACACAATGTTGATTCAACGATTTTTTGCTATCTGGGTATGGTGTGGGAGGAAACCAGAGTACCTAGAGGAAACCCACGCGAAAACGGGGAGAACATGCAAACTCCACACAGAAACCCCACACAGGCCGCCTGCTGGGGTTCGAACCCAGGACCTTCTTGCTGTGAGGCAGCAGTGCTAACCACTATGCCACCATGATCCTCATAATTATTATACAACACGTAAATATAAAACGTATGGCTATAACATAACATACATTATGTAAATATTTTCTTGTGGTTGATAAGTACTTTATTTATATTTTCTGATGAGACCGTGAAATGGAGATCTTTGAAATTGCCACTTTAAATATCAAATACAAATATTTGGAATAAAATCCACTCATTCTAGTTAAATAAAACATAAGCATTGAGTTTATGTAATTCCAAATACGGAGAATATTAAGTGAATCCATTCCAAACTAATGTAATCAGGCAGTTTTTTGTCTAAGCAGCAGGCTATCATCTAGCCACAAGACATTTGAAGAGCGGGCAGCAGTGGCCTAAAGGTTAGAGAACCGGTTCGATTCGGTTCAACTCTGGGCGGGAAAGTGAATGAATAACGCTCTCCCGTCCCTCAACACCAACCACTGAAGTGCCCTTGCCAACAGTGTCAGACTATAGTTGTACTGGGCAGCTCCCAGGTGTGAAAGTACACTATGTAACTGTGTGAATGTGAAGCAGGCTGAAAAAGAGCATTCATGCTCAGAATTAAATACATTTTTATTAGTACTATTTACAAATTTAGAAATCTCCTTATTTTTTTGGCTTGATCAGTCGTCCCTACGAACACAATTGGCAGTGTTCGCGGGTGGGAAACTGGTGGGGTATGAGTGCTGGTTGTTGCAATAACGACTCCTACTGGTTTGTCGGGCGCCTGTTCAGCGAGAAGGGGATCTGGGGGGAGATAGCGTGAACCTCTGCACCTTTTAATCTTTTTCCCCCTCCATTTTCATCCGATTTTCTCCCATCCCAATGTTAGTCGTTATGCCAATTCCCAATCCCCTTCCTGGTCGCTGCGCACTTACCCCCCACAGTCGGTCTGGGAGAGTGGAGGCTATCACGTGCTTCCTCCGACA
>NW_028174398.1:0-15873 GCF_963971535.1 Notolepis coatsorum | reverse complement strand
ACACACACACACACACACACACACACACACACACACACACACACACACACACGCACGCACGCACACTCACACACACACACACACACACACACACACACACACACACACACGCACACTCACACACACACACACACACACACACACACACACACACACACACACACACACACACACACACACACACACGCACACTCACACTCACACTCATCCCCCATACACACTCACACACACACACACACACACACACACACACACACACACACACACACACACCTACACACACACACAGTAGGATCCAGCCACTACTATAGACTAAGACACCGCACAACAAAACTAAAGGTGACATTTATAAAGACAGGATGCTCAGTGGGCTGCGTGACATTATGACTCAATCACACTCAGACACTCACACACACTCACACACACACACACACACACACACACACACACACACACACACACACACACACACACACACACACACACACACACACACACACACACACACACACACACACACACGCACACTCACACTCACACTCATCCCCCATACACACTCACACACACACACACACACACACACACACACACACACACACACACACACACACACCTACACACACACACAGTAGGATCCAGCCACTACTATAGACTAAGACACCGCACAACAAAACTAAAGGTGACATTTATAAAGACAGGATGCTCAGTGGGCTGCGTGACATTATGACTCAATCACACTCAGACACTCACACACACTCACACACACACACACACACACACACACACACACACACACACACACACACACACACACACACACACGCACACACGCACACACACACACACACACACACACACACACACACACACACACACACAAACACTCACATTCACACACACACTCACATTCACATAAACACACAGCAACAGCAACACACACTACCTCAAATACACAGAGAAAGATGTGCACACACTCGTAAACACACACACACCATGCAGACACACACACACACACACACACACACACACACACACACACACACACACACACACACACACACACACACACACACACACAGACACACACACACACACACACAATTTAATTATTTTCTGATATTTTTTTGATCTCAGAATAGAAAAAAAAATTAAAATAGAATCATATGAATAAATATGAATGATATACAAACCATGCGGCAATGAGAGACAATTTGAATGGTTATGCCCATTGACATTTTTAATCAGGCAGAAAACATAAAACATAGTCACATTAGTATATGATAGAAGAGATGCACTACTTTCTAATGACTAAACATGATACAAACATTAGTATATTATAGAAGAGACAACCAATTAAATGTGTGGGAGTTTGTGCGTGTGTGTGTGTGTGTGTGTGTGTGTGTGTGTGTGTGTGTGTGTGTGTGTGTGTGTGTGTGTGTGTGTGTGTGTGTGTGTGTGTGTGTGTGTGTGTGTGTGGACGGGTACATGCTGGGCCCTACGTTTAGTTGCTCTTCACAGAAAATGGGAGCTTGTCAAGGCTGAGTTACTCTTGTGGTGCTGAGTTCCATGGACAGTAATGATGCATAGAACCTCCAACAACCACTGATTTACTATTGCTTTTAATTATAGCTTGGTGCAGGCAACGTGTGCGCACATGTACTGTATGTGTGTGTGTGTGTGTGTGTGTGTGTGTGTGAGTGTGTGTGTGTGTGTGTGTGTGTGTGTGTGTGTGTGTGTGTGTGTGTGTGTGTGTGTGTGAGTGTGTGTGTGCGTGTGTGTGTGTGTGTGTGTGTGTGTATGTGTGTGTGTGTGTGTGTGTGTGTGTGTGTGTGTGCGTTATGCATGTACAGGCGTTTGTGTGCTTATGTATCTATTTGTTGGCATGCTTTTATGGATGCATGTGTCTGCGTTTGTGTGCTTATGTATGTTTGCAAGTGCATGTGTGAGTGTGTGTGTGGCTGTGTGCATGTGCATATTATGTGTTTGTGCATATTTGTATGTGTGTGTGTGCGTATGTGTGTACATGAGCATGTGTATGTGTGCATTTACGTGTGTGTGTTTGTGCATGTATTCGTGTGTGTGTGTGTGCGGGTGTGTGTGTGTGTGCGTGCGTGCTTACGTGTGTGTGTGTGTGTGTGTGTGTGTGTGTGTGTGTGTGTGTGCGTGTGTGTGTGTGTGTGTGTGTGTGTGTGTGTGTGTGTGTGTGTGTGTGTGTGTGTGTGTGTGTGTGTGTGTGTGTGTGTGTGTGTGTGTGTGTGTGTGTGTGTGTGTGTGTGTAATGGAGCAACAGAGACCCAGACTGCAGTGACAGGGCAGAGGAACCCTGGCTGCAGCAAGACAACAGCTAACCACACAGCAGACAGTCGCTTCTGTTCCCCTGTCTGGAAGGAAGGGCTTCTTTCACAAAATTATCATATACCTACTTTCATTTTCTCCATTTTCTTCTAGGTAGAATACACCTCCACGAGTAACAGGCTGTTTGATGTCCCTTCTAGCCTCCCCACTGCAAAACAATGTTTTCACCTCACCACAATACAATATTTTCACCCGACCACAGCGATATAATATATCTTCACCTTTTGCATTCAAATGGCCTCTTTACGTCCGCACACTGAGTGCTGCAAAGGGGGTATCGCTCCAGTCCATGTGTCTGTGTATCTGTGTGTCTATGTGTGTCTGTGTACTGTATCTGTGTGTCTGTGTATCTGTCCGTGACAGCTATAGTTCCTACAGTCCTGATCTAATTTGGATAAAACATAGGTTGACAGGAGTCCAATGAGCTGAATTCTTATATATTTTTATATTCGACCAAGGTAATTTATTTGAATTCATTTCATCATTAATTGTTCATTAAAATCGATATTCACGATAAAAGTGTGGTAGTGAAAGGGTTAATCTTCTGTAGTGTGGTAGTGAAAGGTTAACCTTCTGTAGTGTGGTAGTGAAATCTTAACCTTTTGTAGTGTGGTAGTGAAAGGTTAACCTTCTGTAGTGTGGTAGTGAAAGGTTCACCTTCTGTAGTGTGGTAGTGAAATCTTAACCTTTTGTAGTGTGGTAGTGAAAGGTTAACCTTCTGTAGTGTGGTAGTGAAAGGTTAACCTTCTGTAGTGTGGTAGTGAAATCTTAACCTTTTGTAGTGTGGTAGTGAAAGGGTTAACCTTCTGTAGTGTGGTAGTGAAAGGGTTAACCCTCTGTAGTGTGGTAGTGAAAGGGTTAACCCTATGTAGTGTGGTAGTGAAAGGGTTAACCCTCTGTAGTGTGGTAGTGAAAGGGTTAACCATCTGTAGTGTGGTAGTGAAAGGGTTAACCCTCTGTAGTGTGGTAGTGAAAGGATTAACCTTCTGTAGTGTGGTAGTGAAAGGGTTAACCCTCTGTAGTGTGGTAGTGAAAGGGTTAACCCTCTGTAGTGTGGTAGTGAAAGGGTTAACCCTCTGTAGTGTGGTAGTGAAAGGGTTAACCCTCTGTAGTGTGGTAGTGAAAGGGTTAACCCTCTGTAGTGTGGTAGTGAAAGGATTAACCATCTGTAGTGTGGTAGTGAAAGGTTAACCTTCTGTTAACCTGAATTTCCCCAAGGGGATCAATAAAGGAATACTTACTTTACTTTCTGTAGTGTCGTAGTGAAAGGTTAACCCTTTGTAGTGTGGTACTGAAAGGGTCCAATCTGCACTCATCATAACATAAACAAATATCCCCACCAACAAAAATACAAACTAGGAATGTAGATGTGTTTTAATTATCTAATTGAACGGCCGAGCTCTATTATGCAAGGACTAACAGTAGACAGTAACAGGTAATTATAACTGATCTATATTTTTTCAGAATCAGAATTAGAAACGTCTTTATTGCCAAGTAGTTTTCATATACAAGGAATTTGATTTGGTTGTTGTTGGTGCGACATTGAATTATGTTAGAATACAAATTAATAAAAGGTGGAATAAAATAAAATGGGATATAAACTAAATTAAAATAGAAGCACAATAGATCAGCCACCCGACATCAGCCACCATCAGCCACCCAAACAACTGCCTCTTTGAACTGCTGCGGTCAGGCAAGCGATACCGGAGTCTTAAGGCGAGCACAGAAAGACTCAGAAGAAGCTTCTATCCCCAGGCCATCAGGCTGCTCAACGAACAATAAACACTATGCAACAACCATCAAATGCACACAGCACACACACCCACACGCACACACTCACTTAAACAAACAACACGCTGCAGCACCCACTCTCCACACTTTAGATCACCTAAACACACTTTACACTTTATATTTATTGGTAAAGGATGTGCACTACAACTCGTACACCTTACTGTAAATTGTACCTAAATTGTACCTCATCCCATTTCTGCTCTGCACTATATAGTATTGTATATTAGTACATTGCATAGAATATTGTATATTGTATGGTAACTCAGTTACTTCTATTCTGCATCGAACATTGTACATATGTCTTTATACAACGGCATGCAAATTTCTCGATTCTGATTGGCCATTCACACGTCTTTATTGACAACAATCCACGGTCCTGGGCTCAGGACCCGCCCACAACCAAATCACATAACCCTCCCCGGCTCACTCCGGGAGAAAACAGGATCGCGGAAAAACAAATGGTTATGTTGAAAGCACCATAACGACTAAATATGAAGCGATTCTGTCAAGGGGAATGTGTTAGTATTTTAAACAATGTTGGATGATGTAATTGATGGGTCTTGACTCAATCTAGAACAAAAGAAAAATCGCGGATTGATTGATAGATTAATTGATTGATTTAAATTTCTTCCTTCCTACTTTCTACTGCGTTCTCTCTCACACTGTCCGACGCTGGCGTACCCACAAACACACACACACACATACACACACACACACACACACACACGCACACACACACGCACACACACACTGTGACACACACACACACACACACACACGCACACACACACACACACACTCCTGTCTGCAACAGCGGGGGAGTCAGACTGAGAGAGAAGCAGCGCTGTTTTAAGTGAGCATGGTCTATTGAATTGATTGATTGGTTGATTGCTAATTTTATTACTGTACCCCTGGTTTCCAACTGGTTAAGTTTAGGCTAAAAGAAATAAATAAAAAAATAGGGCGAAGAAAACGTTTTTTTCCTATAGGGCAAAGAAAACGTTTTAATAAATTTTCAATCAATCATTCCAATAATACACAGTTGGATGTGTTAGTTGGTTGGATGCACTTCAAGCTGCTTCCACATGAGGCAACTTCTCTCAAGCATTCCAATAATACACAGTTGGATGTGTTAGTTTGGTTGGATGCACTTCAAGCTGCTTCCACATGGAGTTGTGGGAACTACTTTTTCTGGCGGATGGTTTTTTCAATAAATCTTCGATTAATGTGTGTTTATTGTATAGAAATAAGGTTGGATGAATCTGGCAGTTGTATAAAAGCTTTACACCACGTGCAGTCGTGATTTGTGACCAATAAACCATGCCTAGGGGGGTCTAACGACCCTCGGCTGCGCCTCGGGCCTAACAACCACCCCTAGGCATGGTTTATTGGTCACAAACCACTCCTGCGTGTGATGTAATGCTTAAATACTGAACACTGTGACCTTTTTTCTTTTACTTCTATTTTACATGCTATACTATTTTATTTCATACTATCTTGTCTAGCACAGTCTCTGGAGCGTAACAGTAAGAAGCATTTTGTATAAAAGTATTCTGTACTTCTGTATGACAACTATTAAAGAAACTAGAATATCATATAATTATACAATAAAAAAAAATAGGAATAGGCCAGCGTTGTACAACTGTGCACAATGTGGTCAAGTATATACACTAATTAGAATAAAGATAACAATACAGTGTCGAATATGTACACAATGGAATACAGGATGGAATATTTTGATTCACGATGGGGGGTATATACAAGTTCCAAAAAACACATTTCCCATCTACAGTACATATCACAGAGTGGGCGTGGAAGGTAAGGACTCCCCCCCCCATGAGTTCCCCGAAGTACGACAGGTGAAGTGAAACCCGCTCCCACGGAGACTGGAACACCACAGAAGCCGGGCAGCTAAAGGTCGCGACCCTGGGGTCAGCTGAGCTGCTCTCTGTGTGTGGGACTGAAAACGGAGCCGCCTTGTGTGGCTTCCCCCCGTCGGTCGCTGGTTCCCTGTCTGCAGGGGAAGCGCGACTGTGCCAGGGTGCAGTGTTTTATGAGCTGGTCTCGACCAAACTCACCGCATTCCCACCGGCCGCGGCACTTGAGGACGTGACATCGGCCACGGCAGACGCTGCTGCCAGACCACAGGGCCACTCGTGCATCGAAAACACACCCACACACACACACACACACACACACATACATACAAAACACACACACACAAACACACAAAACACACACACACATATTTACTTCCCCATGTTAACTCTGGCACAAACGGGCCATGTACTGAGAAATGACTCCTGTCCATACCTAACGTTAAACATGGATGAGCGATGTTACATCAACACACCCTTCCTGGACTATATATTTGCACATAATATACACTGAGCATCTGAACATGACACTGTTGTACAGCCCTGTCCTATATTCTATTATTGTATTGTATTTTAGTTTATATATTCCATTTTATTTTATTCCGCTTCTAATTAATGTCGATGCACCAAACGAGCAAGGCAATAAATATTCTGATTCTGATTGATTCTGATTAATTCATTCATTCCGTGTGGAAAAACCACACTGTTTTTGGAGTTGTTCAAAGTGTGCTTCCTCGCTTCACGTCGCTAATCTCGATCACAAAAACGTGTTGATGTGAAGGAGAGATGCCCACCAGGCTGCTTTTTTTTTATTTTTAGCACGTTGCCTCTCTTCCTCTGAGTCTTGAGTTTCTCGACAGTAGAAGCGTTGCCCTCCCTACATGCCCCTGGCCCCCTGCCTGACTGACGGCCTCAAATCCCATAGAAGCCGATCTGGCCCGAGAAGCGGATCCAGTAGAAGGAAAACGTTGACCTCCATGTGTGAAACCTCCTGTACCCTGAGCCTGGCCAGATAATGTTCCCCGTTCACAATAAACCGCTCGAGATTTATGGAGGGTGGACATGCAGGATTCCAGCGGTCATTCGTGAAGCGACCACATGGGTCAAAGTGATCCTCGAAGCGTCACGCACGTGCGTTCGCCCGTCCTTCTGATTCTAAAACGTCCCCGGTCTCCGGATAGGAGAACAGGAACTACTACCTAAGACTGCCGTGAAAAGTTGTGAAATCATGAAAATGTTTTTTTTTTTTTTTTTTTTTTCCATTTTCCTCCGATTTTCTCCCATCCCAATGTTAGTCGTATGCCAATTCCCAGTCCCTTCCTGGTCGCTGCGCACTTACCCCCCACAGTCAGATCATCTGGGAGAGTGGAGGCTACCACGTGCTTCCTCCGACACACGTCCAGCCAATCACCGCTTCTTTTCACCTGGCAGCGCGGATTCTCATTGAGAGGGCGTAGCGTGTGGGAGGACCACACTATCCCCCTCACGTCCAATCCGCGCTTAGCAGGCGCCCCGACCGAACTGTAGGAGTCGCTGTTTACAACGACCCGGACCCACCCCGCCAGCTTCTCCCACCCTCTGATACAGCCAATTGTATCAGTGCAGACGGCCAGCCAAGATGGTGACAACCCCGGAGCTGTGAGCTGGATTCGAACAGGCAAATCCAGCTCAGCTCCGGGGCTGGTGACGAACGCAATCTCCGCTCGGCCACCTAACCGCCTCATGAAAATGTTTCTAAAGAGGGAGGTGTTCAGTGTGTCTGAAGTGTGTGTTGGCATGTCCTGTGTGAGGTTGACCAGAGGCAGATTACACCCCCTGAGTGTGCGGTGAGCAGCGTCGCAGCCAGCACAGCAGCGGTTACAGTCCATAACACTAAATCACTTCATATCTCGGGCCATATCTGCTCTTCCCATGGCAATTATAGGAGCCACTATCTCGACCGGCACTGTCACCGTAGGAATGCGTCTTCTCAGTTTTAACGATTTTCAACAAGCGGGCAAACTCGAGCGACTGACGCGCACACACACGCAGGAGAATTGCTGTCACCTCCGTTGATGATAGATATTGAGGCCCGCGATGAGGACAATGATGTACAGTGCTGTGTTGTATATTCATCCATCATCCCGGCTGTGACACTAGTGTAATAAAAGGAGGATAATAATCCCCTCGGGGCTCAGGGCGGTGCGCGGGCATTCTGTTGGACGGAGGGGCGTGCCACGTGACAAAAAGGGAACTCCCATACCTGAAATCTAAATCGGGGAGGTGTGGGATGTCCTCTTTTAGACAGGGCCGGGAGAGAGGTAGAGAGGATGTGGAAATACAATATATATGGATACTTAGGCCGATCCTATCGGCATCATTTGGGCGGAATTTTCTGATTGGCGGAAATAGCGTTCTGCAAGAAGACAGCAATGTTTTGTTTTGTTTTTCTCAAAAAAGTGAATTTTTCAGTTAGGAGGGTTTGCTCTTCAGCCAATGATATGCAAAATGAAATACCACAACAAGTGTTGTCTAAGACAGTGGTTCTCAACCTGGGGGTCGGGACCCCCAAGTGGGTGGCGAGATAATTTTGGGGGGGTCATGAAAATACAAATTAATAAAATAATAAAAGTTAAAAAAAAACGTTAAATTCACCAAATTCACCATTCTGTCTATGCTTGACTCGTGAACGGTCATCCGTCTGTTTTTAGGGGTCATGAACCTGAAAAGGTTGAGACCCGCGTGTCCACGAGAGGACAATGTGACACGTCTCCCTCTGGACGCTCTCCGGCGCACATGCCTGCTGATGCTTCTATTTCAAGTGCAAACCATGGTGCGTGGTTGTTCAACAGAGTAGAACACTAACACTGTGAAGGTCACGACGGGACTTCAATCCCCACCGGGGCGCAACCGCGCTAAGATAAGATATTCCTTTATTGATCCCCTTGGGGAAATTCAGGCCTCATAGCAGCATGGGGGAGGGGGGAGGCGAGGTAGAGGTAGTAGAAGACATGGTACAGGTCATAGAATTATAGTACAGTGGAGAAGTAAAAATAAAAATAGAATAAAAAAGGCAGTGTAAACAATAACAATATAATTAAATCTGGACATGCGCATATGGGCAACAAGGTGCAAGATGAAGGTATGTATGCCCTCTCAGCTATATTTGCCCTACAATAAATATAGTTACAATATATATAATCTAATAATCCAATAATATAAATAGAAACTAATAATCTAAAAATGCTAAATGCTAAATATATACTCTGATGAAAGTGCTAAAGATGCACTGTAAAGATGCACTGTAGGTTACTTTGGATAAAAGCATTCACCAAATGGCATCTACAGTACGTGTGAGTTAAGATATCGACGTGGTACAGTAGTAGAGTCTATGGTTTCCAGGTTGGTTGTAGAGAAGTTCACAGAAGTGTGGTGGTAGCGGGGGGAGATATCGAACGTCCACAGAGGCAGAGGGGGGGGAAGGAGAGTGATGCAGAAGGAGGAAGTAGATACATAATTTAAAACACGACCGTGTGTATGCCTTCTACGCTCATTGGGGTGCTTGTGTGGAGAGGATGTGTTGAGCCGTGTGATCTGTGGCTGCCTGGAGAATTTCCTCAGGCCAACACTGACACCTACTGGTGAAAGGAGTTCACTTCCAAAACAGCAGGTTGTTTCCTGAGAGGTCAGGTAAAGGTCACGCCTTTCAAAAATACAGACTGTCATATTTCTTTCTGTGGGGGAATAATTAAAAGGGGTTCATTCCAATACAACATAATGTAATTATACCAAGAGTCACATGTAAACAAAGTGACTTGATTTAGTTGTTTTTATGTATTGTGTGTGTGTGTGTGTGTGTGTGTGTGTGTGTGTGTGTGTGTGTGTGTGTGTGTGTGTGTGTGTGTGTGTGTGTGTGTGTGTGTGTGTGTGTGTGTGTGGGGGGGGTCATAGAAACATGTCAGACAATAATAGATTTCTAATAGAGATAAAATTGTCACATCGCAATAATGTCTGCTTAACCCGTTCACTGCCACACAGCCACAAAATGTTGATGGAGATCAATACAGAGTAAAAATCTGAGTAATCAGAGGCAAATCCATTATTCTTTATTAATTACTGTATGCATACCATTCATTGGGGGCTATTAACCCTTTCACTACCACACTACAAAGGGTTAACGCTTTCACTACCACACTACAGAAGGTTAACCAGTGCCCCCCTGGTAAAGAGAGCAGGAGAAGAAGAAAATGTTTTATTTTTATTTTTATTTTAGACCCCTAAAAATAAAATAAACATGTTTAAAATGAATAATATTTACTCATTTTAAGTATGTTTGTGTTTCCAATGCACAATATAACGTTAACACATTAGTTGCCAAAGGACGAGTTTAGGTGTCCTTCCCCGCCATGCTCAAGTTGCCGAAGACGCCGTAACTCGTCTTTGATATCAATATTTCAAAAATCTGTGATCGGAATCATATTTCCTTTCCGGGGCCCTGAGACACAAGTGTGATCTCCTCTCAATCCTCTAGCGGTTCAAGACCGCCATCTGGTGGCCGATCGGCAGATCGAAAAAACGGATGTTACCTTTAACCCGGCAGGACTCACTCCATATGTGGTCCGGGCACTCGCTAATGTTAGAGAGACTCAGTCTTCACACAGTGAACATCGATCGCTGCAAATAACTCGAAAAAACAACATGATTTGGACATATATATTATTATACAACCTGGAAATGGACCGGGTATTTCAACATCCCATAATGGAAAACTGTCTACCCCACGCTGATCGCCCAACGGCCCGCGGAGACTGGGGTGAGTTTTAGCGTGTAATATTACCGTGTTCGACACTAACTACATTTGACCCACATTAGATGAATGGTAAAACGTTGCCCACGGAATTATAAACGATCCCCCGCCCATCCGGTCAATATCAGATGATACGTAGAAACTTCTAGAAGTACGTCCAATTGAAATTTTTTATCTCGCACAGATTCCTACCAAACTGTATTTCATCATCAATATAATGTATTTGGGGCTATAAATCACGTTCTGGAGAAAGCTGCAGAAAGAGATGAAAACATACTTATACTTTAGATCATATTTTAGTATGAATATGTGAATGAAAAACTTTAACGTTGCTACACCATGAACAATACATATAGGACCTTGAATGGGCCCTAATAATGGCAATCTAGCAATAGAATTTAAAAAGTTATAGCCCTGCAAAGAAGGGGAACTTATCCATGTTAAATAGAGCTGGCAACGGATGGTATATCATGAATTTAACCTTAGGCAATCAAAGTGTTAAAATATAAAATATTAATAATCGTTTTGCTGAACAGGAAGTGACGATTCTGTCTGATAAAGAACGTTCCATTACCTTAGCCGCATTTCTCCTGCCGTATTTCTCTCGGGCTAGACGCAATAGCGCTCTGAGTGCGCGTCTCTGTTTCATCGCTGTATCCGTCGCAGCCAATCAGTGCGTAACGCGTTGTGCGTTGAAATATGATGTTTATGATGGAAGCCGGGCGCGATTTGAAGCGGTCTAGGCAAGCGTTTAGAATTTCCGTCTAGAATTTCCATAGCCGCATTTCGCGGAGACACTCTCTGATTTGCCGACGCGGCGATGCCAGTTTTTTCCTTAGCCACAGTTTGCAACATGTTCGAGTGTGTGTTGTGAACTTGTGATTCAGTCTGGAGTCTGGACAGTGGGCAGTGAGTGGAATGGATATACATCGACAACAGTCTGGGGGACAGTCAGTGGACATACACTTTATTAAGCCCTCCGGCTGGACCACGTTTCAATTAAACAAAGTGAGTTAATTCTCTCTCTCTCTCTCTCTTAGCCAAATCAGCTAACTTTAGCTGCTGTTAGCCACTGTTATGTCGTAGTAAGAAGAAGTAATGGACACTTTAGTACCAGCGTCTGTCTTCATTCACGTTCATGCCAAGAGCTAACTTGCTCAGTCCTTCACTCCAACTGGTGTGTCACGCCGGGGCACATCCACCCACGGTGTAACCCATGCTCTAGGTTAGAGCTCCGCCTACAGGCCTAATGGAGACACCACATATCCTTCTCAATAAGACAACACTTACATGGCTGGTTATAACAGTAACTTAGAATCCATTAAGGCTAAACAGTAAAGAACATTTCAAAGTGTGTAGGCTACTCTTACCTTTCTTAAGTTATAACTAAGATAGAGTCCATTAAAGCTAAACAGTAAAGAGAACATTTACTCTACCGTTCTTATTCCTGCCTATGAAAAACAGAATAAACATTTGTATACATATTTCAATTCTATGCATTACTAGCATTCAAGTCTGCCACAATTATAATTAACCAGAACTGTTAACTCTTTCACCTTTCAGCATTACTAATATCAATATTACATAACACTTTTCTCAGTGGCTCATCACAAAGTCCTGAGTCCACCCAGGTGCTCGTCTCGACCTGGCCTGTCTTACAAGTTCTGTGTGTGTGTCAGAAGGTGGCACTGTTGTAATGTCACCGTCCAAAGGCGACCCCTCGCCGTCCCCCTCTCCTCCCCAAAGAGAGACCGGTGCCAGATGGGACGCATTCCAACAGCGTCCATCAGCCAGCATGTAGGTGTGTGGCCCTTTCTGTCCCACCACCTTGAGTGGCTTGGAGAACTTGCATTGAGTCTTAGGAAGAATGCCAGGTTTCTTAACCCGAACGTATGAGCCACATGGGAATGACACACTCTTCGCACCTCGCCTTTGATCCGTGTACGCCTTGCTTCTGTCCTGTTGCACGGCTACTCTGGCGGCTATGTCCTCCGACGAGTGTGGTGTGGCTTGTGGAATCTGAAATCCAGCCACATGGAGTTTGGTGCGCATAGGCTTACCATGCAACAGTTCTGCTGGTGAGTGCTGTGTCGCAGAGTGAGGAGTAGACCGGTAGGCCTGTAAGAAGTCTGTTGTAAACTCCTTCCATTGCTTGCCTTCCAGCGAGGCCGTCTGCAAGCTGTCTTTCAAACTGCGGTTAAAGCGTTCTATTTCCCCATTTGCCCATGGATAATACACAGATGACTTCCTGTGCACTATGCCCCTGTCTTGGAGAAACACTTCAAACTCCCGAGACACAAACTGAGAGCCATTGTCAGAGACAAGCTCTTTCGGATTGCCCTCTCTGCTGAAAACTGTAGATAGGAATATTGTCACAGTCCGTGATGTAACCTGTGGCACAAAAGCTATCTCAGGCCACTTACTGTAGTAGTCTATTAGTGTGATTGCAAAGCGACAGTCCAGGGGCGCTCTATCAAAGGGCCCCACCACGTCAATTGCCAGTTTCTCCCAAGCCCCAGTAGGATAGGGCACAGGCTGCAGTGGAGAGGTGCGTGTGACTGCCGACTTGTCATGTGACTGGCATGTGTTGCATGCTTTGATAGCCGACTCAACCTGGGCATCCATGCCAGGCCACCAGTATACTTCTCTGAGTCTCTGTTTTGTCCTCACGATTCCCTGGTGAGTGTCGTGAGCCAGGGAGATCAGTTTGGGCTGTAGACTCTCTGGGACGAGCAGTCTATATGGGCCTCGCACGACACAGTCCTCGTGTAGAGAGAGTTCGTTCTGTAGTTTGAAGAACATCCGTAGGTCCGGGTCTAGATCCTTTTCGGATTTAGGCCATCTGGAGGTGAGTATCTCACGTAGTTTCAGTTGCACCGGGCAGGCAGTGCATGCAGCTTTGAACTCCGCCGCCGTGATAGCTGAAAAATTTGAGACAAGGGCTACCACTTCCACGTCCTCCTCCTGGCTAGGTTCTGAGCCGGGTAGTGGGAGACGGGACAGGCAGTCCGCAGTAACGTTTTCTCTGCCGGGCTTGTACTGAATGTCATAGCAGAATGACATTAGCCTAGCGGACCACCTGGCCACGCGCATGCCCGCTCTACCTTGACCTTTTGAAGAGAGCAGTGTGGTCAGGGGACTGTGGTCTGTCCGTAGTGTGAAGTGTCTTCCCCACAGGTATGTCCTCCACTTTTCCGTTGCCCACACACAGCCCAGCGCCTCTTTTTCCACAGTAGAATATTTTCTCTCTGCCTGGGACAGCGTGCGGGAGGCGAACGCCACAGTCCTTTCTGAGGCGTCCGGATGCATCTGGGTGAGGACGGCACCCAGACCGTAGTCCGATGCGTCTGTAGTGACGACCGTGGGCAGCTCAGGGTCAAAGAGTGAGAGTGCAGGGCTATCAACTATGAGTCCTTTAACTGCCTCAAAACTCTGCTGAGCCTCAGGAGTCCAGTCGAATGTTGCTGACCCTCGGAGCAGCGCTCGCAGCGGCTCCACGACAACGGCGTAGTCTGGGATGAATTTTGAATACCACCCTGTGAGCCCCAGGAATGACCTCAGCCTGATGAGATCTGTAGGTGGGGGTAGCTCAGACACAGCAGCAGCGTGAGATGCGTCAGGTTGTAGTCCTTTTGCTGACACTGTGTGCCCCAGGAAAGTCAGCTCTGTTTTCCTGACGTGACACTTGGAGTAGTTGAGCTTGAGCCCCGCGTCGTCTATGCGTCACAGCACCGCCGTCAGGTTCCTGTCGTGCTCCTCCACTGATGTACCTGTGACAATGATGTCATCGAGATAGCACTGGACCCCCGACAGACCTTTAAGGATTATTGACATCATCCGTTGGAAACAGCTGGGTGCCGATGCCAGTCCGTACGGCACTCTCTTAAAGCGAAACAGTCCATCATGAGTAATGAATGTCGTCAAGCTACGGCTGTCCTCGTGTAGTGTAACCTGGTGATAAGCACTCTGGAGGTCTAATGTCGAAAACAGTGTCGCGCCCCTCAATTCTGTAAACAGTTCCTCCATGTGGGGTAGTGGAAACCCATCTATGACTACTGCCTTATTTGGCTCCCTCAGGTCCACACAGAGGCGTAATTCTGCGTTTTTCTTTGTAGTAACGACTATGGGTGAGATCCATTCAGATGCCTCTACAGGCTCGATTATGTCCTGCTCTACCAGTCTCTTTATCTCCTGGGATAACTGAGAATGGCAACCTACGTAGTGGTTGTTGTACCGGTCTGACTTCTGGACGTATTTTCACCCTATGTGTGAATGCCTTTGCACACCCAAGTGTATTTTTCTCAACACTGGTCGCAACTGAATTTGTCTGGTTGTACTGAGCTGACGTGACCTTGCCGTCTAGTATCTGCATCTGTAACGCAGTAAACAGGTCCCTCCCTAACACTGGAGACCCATTCTGCACAATGTAAATTTCTGCGTCAGTGCAGCGGTCACCAAAAGCTACACTAGCCTTCAAGCATCCATGAACGGGGATTGCATTACCTCCGTAGCTGACTAGACTTAGCTTTGGTGTTGTAAGAGATGCATTAGGGAATAATTGCATGTAACTCACTCTGGGCAAAATAGACACAGCTGAACCTGTATCTAGCATGAGCTCAATGTCCTGACCGTCTCATTCATCTGTGCTAACCTGCACTGTACACACTATCTTTTCAACCGAACGTGCACCATCTACCATGCACAATACAGTCACTTCGGGTACAATCTCAGACTCGGTTACCTCACTCACTCTGTTAGACCCCCGACACACTTTTGAAAAATGTCCCTTCTTTTTACATGTGTTGCATAGTGCATCCCTAGCAGGGCATCCATCAAAGCTGGCGATGTGTTGAGAAGAGCCACATCTTTAACATGTCTTACCCTGCATAGATTGTGTAGGCAAGGGTTGCGGTGACGCATTAAATTTACCCCGCTGTGACTTGTACTGTCGCGAGCGTGAAAACTGGACCGCCTCCACCGTGCTCTCCGGCTGTCCCTGAAGCATGGCTTTTGCCTCCGACACCGCAGTTTCAATCTGAGCAGCGATCATTACAGCCTTGGTCA
>NW_028174399.1:0-3000 GCF_963971535.1 Notolepis coatsorum | reverse complement strand
GGTCTGGAACACATCAACAGTGGATTATACACTTTATCAAGCCCTCCTGCCCTGGACGTTTCAACTAAACAGTGAGTCTCTCTCTCTCTCTCTGTCTCTCTCTCTCTCTCTCTCGCTCTCTCTCTCTCGCTATACACAGCTGTCTCCGCGAAATGCGGCTACGGAAAAAAGTATTGACTGTGCTTGCTGAGACGATAATAGGCTAGCGATTCAAAACGCGCTGCTGTGTTGTGAACTATAACATTAATTTAGCTGCTGCTGATGCATAATGAATGAATGGTGAGTTGTTTAAAATGACAACATACATGTGTTAATTATTTGATTTGATTGATCCGAGAGACAGAGAGAGAGATTGCTCCAGAGCATCTCAGAGCATTACATTTTCAACTCGACCTCCTAACGTGAACTGCGACCCACAAGGCACCAGCGGCACCAGCCGCTACTGTTGCATGGGTCCGGATGGCAGAATTTAGTACTGTATCTACAAAACCTTCTGTTTAATCATCTTCCCTTTATTAATTTCCTTAGAGTTTTTCATGTCTGGTCATTTTTAGCATGGTGTTATTCACTGTCAAAGATGCAAAGAAAAATCATAATTTATATTCTCCTTTGTTTCATCACAATTCACTCAAGCCTAATAACAGACATAATATTTCTGACACTGGGAATACATTCCCTGAGATCCATAGATGTCCCTAGATACCAAAAACATGCAAATGGACCTTGTAGAAGTCGAGCAATCTTCCATTTACTTAGGTACAGTATGTATCTTTAGGCGGATTTTCAGAAAATAGGGCTAGGGCTTAACAGGTTTAAGGGTGCTATTAGCACCACCCAATCCATTCTTTGTTAATTCGCCCCTCAGTGTTTTGTTGACGGCTAACAATTACATTAATTTCATTTCAAACCTTTATTTCAACTTGTAAGACCCTGAGGTTACACTAATTTACGTTGATGACAAGCTTACAAAACAAGACACAGTTTATCAGCAATTTCATACATATAGACACAATAAAAAAGCAGCTAAGACAGTTAAAGACAGTTAAAGTTGACAGAGTGGTTGGAGATCATACTTTTAAATGCAGCAAGAGAAGGAAGAACGTTCAGCAATGGTGGATTCCTGCGTTTCTTCAGAGATTATTTGAATCTCCCAGTAGCAGGTCGCTAGCCACTACCATATTAGTGAAATAAATGGACTGCATTTATATATATATATATACTGTATTCATTATTATTTATATGCATACTGCATTTTAATGGACTGAAATAGACCCATTTGACTGTAGTTAGCAAAGCCAAGCTACATTGCGTGTAAGTATGCAGTTCCGATGCTGTGTAAAAATAAAATCACTGTAGCACAGTTGACATTAGCTTTCTAAATACAGTCAAATGGATGTAGTGGCTAGGTAGATCATATGTTTGTAGTCCTGACCTGCTGATAATAACATTATAAGTTATAACAGTTTGAAACCCGCAATCAACATATAGTAAGACAACTTGGTGTAATATAGCCTTTATTTTCAGATGGGCCATTAAGTTACCAATTAGTAAACTGTAGCTCATTTTTAAGTGTCTAGGTCTAGTACAAAGTACAAAGAGGGTCCATGACCGAATGGGACCGCAACCGCAAGGCATTCTGGGTATGCATGCCCATGGGGGCAAATGTTGTCTCCCGCCATTCAAAAGGTCTAATTCATCATGGCTTCACAAAACAAAAAACCCAGCATTTGTTAGCAACTTTCCAAAAGAACGCCAGCTACAATAACTGAAAGAAGTCAAACAGCAACAAACTGCCCCTTCGGATCAACGTTTCCAGGCAGAAAAGAGTCCCATTATAATGGTATTGTGTAGCAGAAGTGTCACAGATCCCACTGAATGGGGTACAGTAAGTCTAGTGTTTATCCCCTGCCATCCTTTTACAGACTAAAATCTGTTTGTAGTAAAACCATATGTTATCTCTCTCTCTATCTCTTCCCCTCTGTCTCTCTTTTTTACCATCTCTCTGTCTCCCTCCTGTTCTCCCACCTGGGGGGGAGAGATCATCTAAAACTGCGCTTTGCTGTGATCAGGCTGTCTGTAGCCTACTGCATTATTCTATTTCTCTGGTTATGGACTTTACCACAGTTGTTTTGGACTTTACTACGTGGACTTTGTGCTGATGGGTTGTCTGTAGCCTCCTAGGCTACAGCTCACTACAGGGACACTTGAGGCATTTGCCATGTGATGGTGACACATTACACGATTATGCTTTTTCATAGCGTTTAAATCTCCTATTGTTAGTGGTATATTAAAAAAAATACCAACAGACTCACCTCACACTATACATACAATATAGAGTCTATGGACTCGTCAGACAATATAAATACAATATAGTCTACCAACGGACTCTATATTATAGAGACTACCAACTGACTCATCATTTCTGCAGTGATCCTGTCAAGGTATGGACATGGAATTGACAATGATATATTGATGTTAAAATACTACACGTAGGGCCTTTAACACGCTTGGTGCCCTGATGGACAGGGTTCCTGCATCACAGCATTCACATAGCAATCAGCTAAGATGTCAATCGTAGAAAGGTAGGCAAAACCGACATTCAAATAGTCTCAACTTCCTGGCACTAATTGTATTGTCCTATGTTTCTGAAACCCGTCTGGTGCGTCATGCAGATAAAAACAAGCACTGGGGGTAAATCCTATTTGACCCAGGTTTGCTGGCCAGCGGCCCCTTTTGAAGAGCCCACATTCGCACGGAGATGTTGGACCGGGCCGGCGCTCGATAAATAAGCCCCTCTTCACTTTAAAGCACATCTCACTGCCACATGCTGCTGTTGAGAAGTGCTCCGAAGTTACCACACACTGACAGGCGACATCCAGCCGCATCCACCCCCCCGACTCTAAAACAAAATACTGCCTCGCTGTAAAAATTGATGACACCACCAGACTGTCCTCACTTTCTTCTGAGCATCTTCAAAGGGATTCCTGTTCAGAGGCAGAG
>NW_028174400.1:0-1000 GCF_963971535.1 Notolepis coatsorum | reverse complement strand
CTTCTCTCTTCCTCATATCCCTTCCTTCTCTAGTCTCCTTCCTATACTCTCCCCTCCTACTCTCACTTCCCCCTCTCTCTTCCTGCTCTACTCTCCTTGGCTTCTCTCTCTTCTCCCACTCCCCTTCCACATATATTCTCATTCTTCCTCTACTCTCCTCTCTTCCCCCTCTCCCTTCCTCCTCTACTCTCCTTGGCTTCTCTCTCTTCTCCCTCTCCCCTCGTTCTCTCCCTTCCTCCTCCACTCTCCCCTCCCTTCCTCCTCTACTCTCCCCTCCCTTCCTCCTCTACTCTCCTTGGCTTCTCTCTCTTCTCCCTCTCCCCTCGTTCTCTCCCTTCCTCCTCTACTCTCCCCTCCCTTCCTCCTCTACTCTCCCCTCCCTTCCTCCTCTACTCTCCTTGGCTTATCTCTCTTCTCCATCTCCCCTCTTGCTCTCCCTTCCTCCTCTACTCTCCTCCTTCTCTCTTCCCCCTATCCCCTTCCTCCTCTCCTCCCCCTTCATCCGATCTCTCCTCCCCTGCTCTCCCATCCTTCTCTCCCATCATTCTCTCCCCTCCCCTCCTCTCCTCTCATTCTCCCCTTATTCTCTCCCCTTCTTCTCTCCTCCCCTCCGCTCCTTCTCTCCTCCTCTCTTCCTCCTCTCCTCCTCACCTCTACCCTCCTTCTCTCCTCCTCTATTCCCCTCCTCTCCCCTCCCTTCTTCTCTCCTCCTCTCTTCCTCATCTCCTCCCTCCTCCCCTCCCCTCCTCTCCTATCCTTCTCTCCTCATCTCTTCCTCCTCCCTCCTCTCCTCTCCCCTCCTTCTCTCTCCTCTCTTCCTCCTCCCCCTCCCTCCCCTCCTCTCCCTCCTTCTC
This sequence comes from Notolepis coatsorum, assembly GCF_963971535.1. Taxonomy (NCBI): domain Eukaryota; kingdom Metazoa; phylum Chordata; class Actinopteri; order Aulopiformes; family Paralepididae; genus Notolepis; species Notolepis coatsorum. The sequence continues at coordinate 146 of NW_028174400.1, read as the reverse complement.
TCCTCCCCTCCTCTCCCATCCTTCTCTCCCCTCCTCTCCTGTCCCCTCCTTCTCTCCTCCTCTCTTCCTCCGCTCCCCTCCCTCCGTCTCTCCTCCTCTCTTCCTCCTCTCCTCCTCACCTCTACCCTCCTTCTCTCCTCCTCTCT
>NW_028174401.1:0-1000 GCF_963971535.1 Notolepis coatsorum | reverse complement strand
GTGTGTGTGTGGACTACTGTACTATTACAGGTATTGAAATGAACAATGCAACTTCCTTATACAAAAATAAAAATAAAACAAAATTTAATCTTTTTTTTTATACGAATAATTAAATTTCCCCCCCACCCCTACAAAACACACGCCCTGACTCTCCCCGAAGCCTGTTTTTGGGATTCGAACTTCGTCAGGGTTTTTCGAATGCACGTTCGAACCTTCGTTTTTTTTTTTATTATTATAATTTTTTTTTATAAATATCCTCGTTACTAAATAAAGCGATTAATCTGATTAAATCAGTATTTTTTCTTTATTAAATCAACTTTCCAGCCCCAGACCCAGCCCAGGGAGAAGCCCCAGCCCAACTAAATCAATTAAATCAACTTTCTTTAATGAATATAACTCATCGGTTTCTTTTAATACTATAATATTAGTGTAGCCTAATCTTTATCTGCAACTGTGAAGACAAACCCCATTGGTTTAAACAGAATGAATAGAAAACAAAATGTAAAAAAAAAAAAAAAAAAAAAATATTAAAAATTTTAAATTAGATTTTTTTTTTTAGAATTCGAATGCCAACGTAACGAACGAAGGTTCGAACGTTTGAGCTCAGCCCTACAAAACACATGCCTCGACTCTCAGCAGCCATAACCAAGACACAGACGCCTGCACGCCCACACACACTGACATGATGAAAATCGAATGTAGAGAGACTGGCACGACGAATTCGAAAATTCGAACTCATCCCTCTCTCTCTCTTTGTCTCTCTCATCTCTCTCTCTCTCTTTCTTTCCATATTTACATTTACAATTTACATGTAAATGTCCATATCTTGCTCTGTCACTTTATTTCCCCATCTCTCTCTCTCTCTCTCTCTCTCTCTCTCTCTCTCTCTCTCTCTCTCTCTCTCTCTCTCTCTCTCTCTCTCTCTCTCTCTCTCTCTCTCTCTATCTCTCTCTTTCTTTATTTCCCCATCTCTCATCTCTCTTTCTTTCTTTCCCTATCT
>NW_028174402.1:0-9000 GCF_963971535.1 Notolepis coatsorum | reverse complement strand
ATATAGTTTTTGACCGCACTCAATTCGCATTTGATTGACAGTTTAAGTTCATGTACATAACCCGTTTTGTTTGTTTTATAGTGGTAGGCAGCTATTGGGGCTGTTGTGACTCGCTTCCCAATAAATCCCGTTTGTTTTGAAAGTACATTGGACCAGCGTCATCTTTTCTTTTTGGATTGCAATTCGGAGCGTGTCGCGGACTAACAACGCATTACCTGGAGCCTCAAGGCAACTGCGGTTCGTATGATTGCCTTTTTAAACGTGTAATATATAAAATATAAATCATTGTTTGTGCGTCCTGTTCATCCCCGCTCTCTTCTGGGGCGCTAGAAATATTGCCCCACTGACTGGGCGTCATTGCGCAACACAGCCAATTGAAAAATGCACAGAGCAACATAAATGCACCTAGCAACAAAATTTTACCAATCAGTGTCTTCAAATACGATGCCTGAGGCGCCGTGTCCACAAAGCGTTTTTTTCAAGGCGGAGCGCTTTGGATATCAAATGAATATGAATGCCCAGAGCGATTCCAAAGCGCAGGGAGCGCTTATTGTTGCGTCATCTGCATTATAGATTGTATATACCTTAGGTCGTATATTACTGGGTTGTCAGACACGGCAAGAATCGGCCTCTCCTCTGCCATGTTTGTTGATCTTTTTAGTCCCGCCACTTACATGATTTTGATTGATCGGTCGAAAAAAGTGACATTGATGAGCGGTGCTCCTCTGCAAATGTGGAACAATTTTCTACTCGAGGCGCCTAGAGCGCTCCGCCAAAAAACGCTAGCCGGCGAGAGCGCTAAAACGTGAGGCGCGGCGCAGGGAAGAGGAGCGCTCCTAGCGTGTCTTTACCATAGAAATGAATGGCAGAAAGGTGCTGGCAGCTCAAAAAATGCTTTCTGTGGACACAGCCCCGGAAGGGTGCTTTTTCTAGCGCCCCAAACAGAGTCATTGTCGAATTGTCTATTCACTCTATTGGCTGAGCATCGCATTCGTGTGACATCACGTCCACCAGGAAATACCAAACGCTAATAGTTGTCGTCGTCGGAAATTGATAATAATCACAAGATACATTCACAGTGTTGGATCTAACTAAATGGATTTATATATGGACACGTTTATGGAAAGTTCAAGCCCAGACCACAAAGCTTCTCGAAGGGTTACGTCCAGGCATGCAGTCGTGCACACACGCGGTTACACGGCGTGTTAGTAGGTCACTCAGGGCAGAAGTGCGCGCAATGATGTGCACGCGCGCACTCGTCGCGCCGTGCGATAAGTACGCGGCCACAACACCGGCACTTATCACCTAGACTTTGCATAATAATAGGATACCTACTGTCCTTCTGTAAAATAACTCTAAGTTACATTGTTAATTTAGTTTGTATTTACTTTTCTAGTTTAAGTTAATTCAATTAAAGAAATTGTAACTACTATTACATTTAAAACATTGTTATGCATAATAATCATCTGTTCTGTGCGCAACTGAGGGAACATGTATGCGTGTGCACGTGGCGTGTGGGCAGTTCCCATATTACGACTGCATCACTGGTTACGTCGGACAGACCAGAGGCGCGCGCAGGCACTCACGGTTTAGCATGATGAAATCAGTGACTGTACTCCTGACAAAGTATAGTATGGTTTATTTGTATTGGGAAAGATACAGACACATTAGCTGGTTGAACAACATCTATATGTGTGGTAATAATGCAGATATTGAGTGTATTTCTGTGAAAATGCACGTGGCGCACGCCTCGAATTCCAACCGAAGCGAAAAAAATTCCCTTCCTGCCCGCGGCCGGTGTGAACAGCGACGCCCGTTAACATGGGAGCGAAAGTGAAGCGCTGATGGCTCGCCCGCCTCACGCCCGCGTTTGATGTTTTCGTGCCGTTAAGCGCGACGGCTCTTTTTTTGTATGTGATGTTCTACCGGCAAAAAAAAGTGAGTCTCAGCCTCAACATATACTGTTCTGTAGTTACTGAAACTGATTGAATATGGCACCGCCCCACCTAGAATAATTTTCACCAGCCGCCACACTGCCTACTGGGCAATACGCTCTACAACCCCAACTACTGCTGCTACCGTCTCAACCTTTTACTGGGTATAGATTTAATTTTGAGTAAAAGAACATATCTTTGAAGAGTGGAACTCAAAAATGGAACCCCCCCCCTAAATCTCTGCTCAGTTTCTTTGGCCGACCCCATGCGGCAACATTTGCTGGAGCCCACCTACCCCCATTTAAAAGGGGCAACTACCCCAAAATAAGTAATTACCCCTCATTCAAAAGAGGCAACTACCCCCATTCAAAAGAAGTACCGGTAACTACCCCTCATTCAAAAGAAGCATTCCCGCATTGTGTGATTAGATGTGAATGAGCCCGGAGTCCTCTCCTTGTGTCTCTTGTTCTCTTCCCACGTTTGAAGCTCTTCCTCTGCTCCTGACAGGCATGTCTGCAGCCGGTGACCTGGTGCTGTCCAAGGTGGTCCACAAGGCGTTTGTGGAGGTGAACGAGGAGGGCACGGAGGCCGCCGCAGCCACCGCCACCGACATGATGTATTGCTGCATGCCCATGAGATTCTACGCCGACCACCCCTTCCTCTTCTTCATCCAGCACAACCCCAGCAAAAGCATCCTTTTCGCCGGCCGATACTCCTCCCCCGAGTAAACGCTGCACCTTTTACGTGCAACGCTCACGTTTCCTCCGTAGACGTGCTCTGCTTGCCATCCTGCATTGCTTGAGCCGCAAAGGACAAGACAAGAAACGCTGCATCTGAAAACACCACCACTCCATTTTTTATTGATTAGAGTAGGCTAAATGATCATTTAATATATAGATTATCATGAATTTATCAAGCAGGCTAATTTGTCTCCATTTTGGAAAATTACCAGTGACTTATCTACTCTAAAGACCTTTGAAAGGTCAAAGGTCAAAAGTGGGATACCCATTACTTTATGTTTGGATCACTGATTGGAGCCTTTAATCTCTTGCACTGTACTATATATCCTGTACCCCCCACTCGGAAGCCTTACACTATTATGTCTTGTACTGTTGTTACCCAGCAACACAAAATCATCCACTTGCTACAATTTATTCTATTGGCCAGGATGGGCAGTGGTTGTACCCTTTGACCCGGTCTCTGTAACATCCACTATGTGCGTAATGAATATGCTCCTTTATACTGTATGTATATTGTTTACCAAAGATTATCCAGTGATGACATAACATTGAATGTTTCCTTACCAATTTGATATACGTTTTGCAACACTTTACATTTTAACCATGCAAAGTGCTTTTTGTTTTGTCATATGCAATTTAAGTGTCATTTGATAATGAATTGGAGTGTCGTGTGCTCCATTACATACCAGATTACATTTTTAAAACAACAGATGTCATTGGGGTTTTTCTCCCCAATTAAACTACCCCCCCCCCCCCCCCCCCCCCCCAGACACAGTAGAGTTACGAGACGAGATTTAGATCTTTCCTGCCGGAGTGACCATACTAATCACTCAACATGGGGTTATAGCAATGTCAGCAAACACCTTGGATAGCAACATGGCGGGTGTAGAACAGGTGAGAAAAAGGTGTGTGTGTGCTGTTACATTTTCTGCCAGGACAATAAGCCTGTATGTGTTGTTCTTGAAGCACTGTACTGTATCTGTCGCACGCACGCACACACACACACACCCCAAGGGGTGCTTGAGCACCTGCCTTTTTGAGCCTCATAAAAAAGTGGTATTTAAATTTTTTTTAACAAATGTCCTTTTTGAAGAAAAAATAATATTTTTTTTTTGTTACGCATATAGACTGCCCTTCCAACTGAAAAATGTCAGGATAGAATCAAAATATTAGGTAAAGAGAGAGATGCCCCATATTCCATTGCAGTTTGCACTGCCTCCTCAGCGTGCCTCTCCACGGACCTATATATTTTATGCATAGCGTGGGTGGTGATGATGATGATAGAAACCGCTGTAGCGCATACAGAAGGCTCATCTCCCTGCACTCACGGACTGAGCGGCACAGGAGGTCCTTTGTCCCCACAGCCATCAGACTGTACAACAGCGTATTATAGTGCGGGGGACCTGACCTCTGACCCACACACCTGTTTTTACACCTGTTTTTACACCTGTTTTTTACACCTGTTTTTTACACCTGTTTTTATACACCTGCTTTTATCTAATCACGCTATTATTAATATTGATGGGTATGACTTAATTGAATTTTATCATGTACTTATTTTTAATTCATGATGCAGACATAACGTGTAATAACTGTATGGGAACGGTCAATGTCTGTATACTGTTCTGAACTGCGAGATACCCTGCATTTCCCCAAGGGGATTAATAAAGTATCTATCTATCTATCTATCTATCTATCTATCTAGTTGAATGCTGGTATTATACTTACTGAGGGACACGAAGAAGTCAAGTCCGATGGGATTTGGGAATCTCAAATACAAATCGGGATTGGAATAAAAAATGCATTTATATTAAACAATACAGAATATACAGCTCTTGGGGTCTGTAGGGTAAGCACTTATTCCCTCCCCCCTGAACATTTATGGAGATGTATGGGCCTTTTAAGTCAGTGATAAAAGTGTATTTCAAAGATAAGTGAGCTCCTGCACTGATTATTATAGTTCAATATTCAATATTTGATCACCAAAACCCCCAAAAAGCATAAAAGGGGGGGGGGGGGGCCCCGCCCGAAAAGGGCCCTAAAAAGAATTGGGCTTGTGCGCTACGCGCGCTCGGTTAAAACACACACAGGTATAGTGCCCTTTTCAGCCTTTGAGCACCTGCGCCTCTAAAGTCCTGTGCACGTCCCTGCACACACACACACACATCCCTGCACACACACACAAAACATTTGCTTACTGACTCACTCACTTAGGGCTCGGCAATATGGTCAAAATATGATTATCACAATATTTCTTATTTTTGAGCGTATGCGGATATTTGACTGGAATACTTTATAATACTTAACAATTTTAGATTTACTTAAAAAAATGGATAAGGATACGTTTACTGTACTGTATTATACCCATTCTGCAATCTGTTAATAAAGTTTTCAATCAATCAAGGCAGGGATACACTATGATATGCCCCCCCCCCCCCCCATGCTCACACAGACCATCATGTATCCCTAATGTTGACTCCTAACCCTTGGAATGGCCAAAATGTCCTCATTGTGCCTAAAAGTCCACAACTCAAACTGGCCCTCTGGAGTGTCGTATTCGAAGTATAGAAAGTATATAGTATAAATAGAGAAGTAGCTATTCTAAAGATATAGAAGTATAATTTAACTCCCTGCTTCCTCTGAGCCTTGAAGAAAATGTTGTCAAGCTAAAATTCCACTTCCAGTTCTATTCTTTGTCCTGGAGGATATCTTTGTCCTGACCTGAAGGAACATCATCTCTGACCTGAAGGAACATCATCTCTGACCTGAAGGAGGAACATCATCTCTGACCTGAAGGAACCTCATCTCTGACCTGAAGGAACATCACCTCTGACCTGAAGGAACATCATCTCTGACCTGAAGGAGGAACATCATCTCTGACCTGAAGGAGGAACATCATCTCTGACCTGAAGGAACATCATCTCTGACCTGAAGGAACATCATCTCTGACCTGAAGGAACCTCATCTCTGACCTGAAGGAACATCATCTCTGACCTGAAGGAACATCATCTCTGACCTGAAGGAGGAACATCATCTCTGACCTGAAGGAACATCATCTCTGACCTGAAGGAACCTCATCTCTGACCTGAAGGAGGAACATCATCTCTGACCTGAAGGAGGAACATCATCTCTGACCTGAAGGAGGAACATCATCTCTGACCTGAAGGAACATCATCTCTGACCTGAAGGAGGAACATCATCTCTGACCTGAAGGAACCTCTGACCTGAAGGAACATCATCTCTGACCTGAAGGAACATCATCTCTGACCTGAAGGAACATCATCTCTGACCTGAAGGAGGAACCTCATCTCTGACCTGAAGGAACATCATCTCTGACCTGAAGGAGGAACATCATCTCTGACCTGAAGGAGGAACATCATCTCTGACCTGAAGGAGGAACATCATCTCTGACCTGAAGGAACATCATCTCTGACCTGAAGGAGGAACATCATCTCTGACCTGAAGGAACATCATCTCTGACCTGAAGGAGGAACATCATCTCTGACCTGAAGGAACCTCTGACCTGAAGGAACATCATCTCTGACCTGAAGGAACATCATCTCTGACCTGAAGGAACATCATCTTTGGAACATTGTCCTATTGAGCCAAGCTTTTACCAGGACCTCACATGTACACAGCTTCCAGTGTTTTTCCTTATTTTCCTTTAATTGTCTACTTATACTTATCTATGTATTTATTTATTTCTACCTTACTTAACCAGACAAGTTGACTAGTAAAAACACATTCTTATTTACAGCAACAGCCTGGGAGAGTGATTCCGGGGGTGGGGGGACTAACCAGTACAACCACAGTCTGTTACTGTTGGCCACTGAGCAGCCTCCGCTTGCGCAGTTGTGGGTTAACTGCCTTGCTCAAGGGCACCTCAATGATAGTTGTGGAGGGAGGAGTGAAATTCTTCCACTTCCTCCATGCACCCAGAGACCTTTTGGTCACCAGCCAGCTTCTCCAACATCAAGGCTGCTGTTGCCTCCACTTATCATGTGGCCAAAAGACAGACACGCCCGAGACCAGTGATAGAGACAAGGAACCTTGTTTCCCCATAAATATAAAGCAATAATATGCCTTTCATAAGTAATACTCATTCATCAGTCAGCCATGAATTAATAAGGCTGCATTATTGAGATTTATTACATGGCGTTTTCACATTCGCCGAAATGCTTGCTTGTGATTGGTCAATAGCGCTCGTCAGAGGTCCGATATTACTCGATAACGGACCTCTGTGGAACAATAATGACCGCTGTGCGCAGCTGTTCGCAATCAAGGCCACTGACACACTGCATCAGTGCAGCCAATCAGACACACCTGCCGGCTGCACTGACAGCGGAGTGTGTGTGACGATGACAGCGGAGCCAGAACAGAACTGCGTCTGCATTTGATCTCGTCTTGTCGATGTAAAATTAATTAGGTATATTGTTAGTAAGTTAGCTATGTAATAAGCGGGATAATGTATAGCTATACTCGATCATTGTCGCAAAATAATTGACCTTCACTGACGTTTAAAACACCTCTGCGCTGCGCCTCGGTATTTTAAACTCTGTGTCGGTCAATTATTTTGCGACAATGACCTCGTAGCTATACATTATCCCTTACTTATACCTTGGCCCTAACAGGCACCACGTTATGGTCGGGTTCTAGGTTCTCCCTCAAAAGTTGACTGGGTCAGGTTCCGATTGAGCAGTTTTTATTTGTTTGTTTTCAGGGTATCAAAGTCTGTTTGAAGAGAGGTCGGTTCGCTGAGCTGCCATCTTGATAACGAGGACTAAGGCTAACAAGACCTGACCCTTCTCTTTGAATGGGGAGTCATACGCATCTAAGAATGTGTCACACATATTATTTATATAATTTGAATGACTGTCATGATCATTTGTATGCAGACGATACTATTGTGCACTGTATTTACTTTTTTTTTTTTTTTTGTAATGTTTCTTCTTGACTTGTTTAAAGACTTGTCCAGCCCATGGGGACATTAGCGTGTGATTGCGGGCTTTACAAATACATTTGATTTTATTTTATTTGATTTATCACTGACATTGTTCAGTTGGCTATTAATAACTTGGAGCTTTCTTTTAATGTTCTTCAGGAAGCTTTTATCAATCTTAAATTAGTCCTCAATGCTAGTAAAACTGCTAGTAAAACTGTATGCTGTTCTCCAGAGCCAACATTTTTCATTTTGATGAAGTACATATATCTACAGTAAGTGTTTTTCAGGCATGAAACAAGTTCCGCCTGGGGGCAGAATTTACCTGCCATACAGTTATGACCAAATAGACTGGCAACCAATCAGAGAAACAAGATATTTAGCTTCAGAACAACATCCTACAGGTGTCAGCTTGCACAATAGGGACTTCAATCTGTAGAAAGTGACAATAGTGGGGGAAAAAACACATTACTTTAGAGGTACACAGGGAAAAATACATACTCTAGAGAGGTACATGGGAAAAACACGTACTCTAGAGGTACTCTAGGGCAGGGGTTCCCAAACTTTTCAGGCCAGGGCCCAGAAAATAAGGCGTCAGAGAGCCGCGGCCCAATGCATATCGTCAGGCTTTTTTTTTTTTTTACCAGGCGACTGATTTTTTAAGCCAAATATCACTTCAATCCTATTAAGTTAGTTCAAGTTAGTTATTCATTTATATGTGCTATTTATGAGAGGGCTAACTTGTTGCAAAATAATAATGATAATAATAATGGCCTCATTAAAATACTATTGTTGCTTCGGTTGTTTTCAGCGTTTTATGTGCATAATCTCGTTATTTAGTTTGAAATGTTCGTTGAAATAAGTAGATTTTTAGTTTTTGTTTATTTATTAAGTTAATATAAAACCATATAGTCACATTTTAGAATTATATAGAATATAATTTTAGAAATACAACTAGAAACACTGTCCTGGCCTGCTTCTAAGTTCAGTGACCTGACAAAAAAAAAAAAAAAAAAAAAAAAAAAAAAAAAAAAAGAATTGAAAAAAAAAAAAAAATTATTTTTTTTTTAAATCATCTCGCGGCCCACCCGTGGCTGCTCGCGGCCCACCTTTTGGGTCGCGACCCCGACTTTGGGAACCACTGCTCTAGGGAAGTTAGGCGTGCAGTGTTGTTAGACACAAACGCAGACACAGGCTGAAAAGTACTCCGAAAAAACTGCTAGCTAGAGAGTCGACTAGTTATCACCGTAGCAGAGGCGACAATCTGGTGAAGTCTGGGAGTAAGAACCCGGTCTTTTCTCCTGTCGAGCTGATGAGAAGATAGAAGGCAGGTGTGCTGGTTGATGAGGAAGAGCAGACGGTGGAGTTAAGTAACTGAGCGGCTCAG